>NW_023361814.1:26833-57545 GCF_001411555.2 Juglans regia
TGACAGTTCATAACCGTCACAAAAAAGGAACGTTCGAACGTTGTACCGAACGGAACACTTCCAACCGTCACTAAAAATATTTTTTGTGGCGGTTGAACAGTAAACCGTCACCAAATGTTTTCTGTGACGCACTTTACGTGACGGTCATGGTGACGGTTTCAAACCGTCACCAAATATGTTTAGTGACGGTTTGCCATTTTTTTGTGACAGTTTTCTCTGTCACAAAATACACATTCTGTTGTAGTGTCACTATATATATATATATATATATATATATATATATATGATATTATTCTCTAGCTAGCTAGCTAGTAGCTAGCATTAATATTACGCTGTTTACATTGAATATGGTATAGGAATAATAGTACTACTTGTCCCGACAAATGGATTCCAACAAATTATTATTATTATTTTTATTTAGTGATTAAAAAAGTATTTTTGAATAATATTGTATTTTTTTAAATATGTAGGAATATAAAAAAGTAAATAAAAAGATAAAAAATAAAAAAGACCAAATGGCCTTATCGTGACCCATCCTCGTGCTATACTTAACCTCGGTGGGTGTAGCGGTACTAGTACTCATGCTATAGTACTAAGGAATTCTCTCAAGACCAAAGCTCGTGAAAAGAAGATCAAGCTATATATTTACAACTCAATTCAGCTATGGATGGTCCCATGGGGTTACTTTCACAATATCGATGAAAGTTATCGATCAATGTGGCGAACCCATTTTTGTTTTCGCACGTACGTTACATTGAGTAGAGGAGGAGAAATAATGTTGCATGCAATATGTTTGCATGTGCTTTGAGAGAAGTAGTGTAACGAAGCATGATTGAATCGGTGTGGTGTATGTGTACGTCGTTTTTGTAAGAGTTCTATTTGAACTTTATGTCCCACACATCCATATCTGATAGAGTTTTAAATAGTTGTTAGAGTTATAATGGGATTGAAACTCCTAAGAGATAAGATTAACTCTTATCTCTAATTATAGTCTAACTCAAAGACTTAGATTTCATGATGGCCAGAAATCTATAAATAGGACTGAGGGGTTAAAGGGTTCTCACCTACAACATTAGAGTGCCTCTAGCTATCGGGAGACACTAGTGAGGCCAAGTTGCTAGGGTGATCCTTATCTCATAGCCAGATTCATTTATTCATCAAACAGATGGAGAAAGGTACGTCTTTTATTATTATTGTTTATCATTGTGGATCATATAAAATCAAAGATCCATTTATTAATGTTCATGTTAAAATATCTAACATGTGGTATCAGAGCTTTAGGTTGATAGATTTTTTATGATCTCGATAAAATATACAATGAATATGTGTTTTCGTATATTATGATTCTATCATATTACGGAAGGTTAAAAATATTGATTTTATGATGATTTTATGATCTGGAAGAGAAAGTTCATAACGACGTTTTCAACATTAATTCTGTGTTATATGAAATACGATGCACACAACTATTATTGTATTTCGGCTCTACATCTGCTTTTGATTGGGCGTATGTCACATATTATGCATTGTTTACCTTGCTGTGTTTTAAAAAAAAAAAAAGCCTTGATAACACTAGGAGAAAATTGAGAAACCGTGTGGTTGAGGTTGTGGAACCATCGTATATGGTGGAACCACTGTGGGTGGTGGCCGGTGTCACGACACGCGGCTGTACAAGGAGGTGGACGGGACGGCACAGTGGGCTGTGAAATCCCAAATGAGTGTCGTCCCTGCCAAAATAAAATCCCGAGGGAGGACGGCGCTTGGAGCGAGGAGGTCTCAACCTCCTCGCCGGCGTCTCTGAAATGGCGACAGAGGGCTCTCAAGCCGACTGCCCGCGGCGATTTTGTCTAGAAATTTAGTAAACAAAACAAAACAAAACAAAAAAAAAAAAAAAAGAGGGGAAACCGTGAGTGAAGTGGACCTCGGTGGCGGGAGGAGGCTGGGAACGCCATGCCGTCTCTTCCTCGCCGGTGACTTCCACCATCGCACGGTACCGAAAGGAATATGGCACTGGAAGGCTGGTCTGTGTGAGCTGCGGCACCATCACAGGAAACAATGTTCATGTGGGCGGGAGAGAAAGAAACCGTAGGGTTTCTTCTAATTGATACGGGTCTGGGCCGTGGGCCTTGGCCCAGCCCGAGAGACTTTTTTTTTCTGTTTTGTAATGGGCCTGGGCCGTGGGCCTTGGCCCAGCCCGAGAGTTTTTTTTTCTGTTTTGTAATGGGACTAGGCCGTGGGCCTTGGCCCAGCCCAGAAAAGTTTTTTTTTTAAAAAAAATGTAGAATTTATTTTTTCTGTTATTGTTGGTATTAATTAAATTTTATGCATGTTATTATTGTTAAAGACATGTATTAAATTTTTTTTTAACATGCTAATTTTTGGTATATACATGTATTAATTAGATTTTATGCATATTATTAAATACATGTATGAATTGTTTATTTTGGCTATTATTATGTCATGCATATTTTATCCAATATAAGGCAAATGATTTACTTCAAAAATTAAGAAAATATTGGTTGCCCAAAGGTACAAGATTTTCTTAATTTTTATGATAAATCATTAAACCCATAGTAAGGTGGATATGATGGAGTGAACAATTTGTGTGTCAAGATCTACTCCCAAAGGAGGGTCTTGATGACACTTCTAGTTCATCCATCAAAAGTAAAGATTGGAGGGAACACTTTGTATATCAGAGTTTACTCCCAAAGGAGAATTCTGATGATACAACTAGTTCATCTACAGAATTTAATACTGGTGAGAACACTTTGTGTATTAAGATCTACTCCCAAAGGAGGGTTTTGATGATACTATTAGTTTATCCATAATTGTTTAAATTCTGATTATTATTTATAAGTGTCTAACTCAAAGCATTATGTGATAAAATTTTCTTGCAGTAAGCGTATCTACATCACAAATTTCATATGTTCCTGTTTTGACTGCTCTAATTTTTCTGAATGGGTTGAGCGAGTTAGGTTCACATTGGGAGTTCTTGACTTGGACTCATCACTTACGAGTCCAAAACCACCACCCATCACTGAGAATAGTGACAGAGATCAGAGAGAGTCATATAAACAATGGGAGAGATCAAATAGGCTGAGTTTGATGTTCATGAAAATGACCATAGCTGAAAATATAAAAAATTCACTCCCTAGTGCTGAGGAAGCCCAAATTTTTTTGAAAAATGCTGAGGAGAGGTTTAAGTCCGCAGATAAATCTTTAGCAGGAACACTTATGGCTAGACTTACCACCATGAAATATGATGGTGCTAAAGGAATGCAAGAGCATATCCTTGAAATAACCAATATTGCCGCTAGATTACAAACCCTTGGAATGAAAGTTGAGGAGTCCTTCATTGTTCAGTTTATTCTGAACTCATTGCCACATCAGTATGGTCCATTCTAGATGCATTATAATTCTATTAAAAACAAATGGAATGTGAATGAGTTGGCAAGTATGGTAGTTCAGGAAGAAGCGAGCCTGAAACAACAAGGACATTACTCTGTTAATTTTGTGACCAAAGAAGCCAGAAAGAAAGAGCACCAGTATGGCAAGATGAAACGAATTGGACCACCGAAAGGAAAGCAGCCTAAGAAAGTTAATCAGGTTCAACATAACAGTAGCAAATGCTACTTTTGTGGGAAGCATGGACACATGAAAGCTGAGTGTCCGAAACGTAAGGCTTGGTTTGAAAAGAAAGGTAAGTCACTTGCCTTTGTATGTTTTGAATCAAACCTTGTAAATGTTCCCACTAACTCTTGGTGGCTAGATTCAGGTGCTAATGTTCATGTTTCTATAACCATGTAGGGATACCTTACAAGCCAAACACCAAGCCCAGTGAACGATTTATCTTTATGGGAAACGATAATAAGGCTGAAGTTTTAGCCATAGGAACTTTTCGTTTGGTTTTAAGTACCGGTCAATATTTAGACCTTCATAACACAGTATATGTGCCCTCTGTGAGGCGTAATTTGATTTCTTTATCCAGACTAGATACTGATGGTTATTCTTTTTCGTTCTATAATGGTAGTTTCAGTTTGTTTAGAAATGATTTATCTATTGGTTCTAGGTTTCTTTCCGATGGTCTTTATCGACTTTGCCTCGATAATATATTTATTAAAAATACCTATACCCAGTACCATGAAACATGTATTGGAACTAAGAGAAACATTATGAATGAAAATTCTTATGACTTGTGGCATAAAAGATTGGGGCATATCTCTAAAGAACGGTTACAAAGATTAGTAAAAGAAGGGATACTTCCGCATCTTGATTTTACTAATCTTGAAGTGTGTGTGGATTGCATTAAAGAAAAGCAAACCAAACATACTAAGAAAGGTGCCACAAGAAGTAAAGGGCTTCTTGAAATAATTCACACTGATATATGTGGACCATTCTCCACTGAATGTTTTGGTGGAGAAAAATATTTTATCATCTTTATTGATGATTTTTCACGGTTTAGATATATGTACCTACTACATGAGAAATCTCAAGCTGTTTCAGTATTTGAGGTATTTCTCATGGAGGTGGAAAGGCAGTTAGATAAAAAAGTGAATCATCAGGTCGGACCGAGGTGGAGAATATTATGAAAAGTATGATGAATCGGGCCGTAACCCTGGCCCATTCGCCAAACTTCTTGAACAGCGTGGCATTGTTGCACAATATACGATGCCCAGGATGCCACAGCAGAACGGTGTTGCTGAAAGGCGTAATCGGACCTTATTGGATATGGTCAGAAGTATGGTAAGCAATACTACCTTACCCAAATCACTGTAGGGTGAAGCTATTAAGACGGCAATGTATATCTTAAACCGAGTTCCTAGTAAGTCAGTTCCAAAAACTCCTTTCGAGCTATGGACTGATAGGACACCAAGTTTAAGGCACATGCATGTTTGGGGTTGCCCAGCCGAAGCGAGACTTTACAATCCACATGAAACGAAATTGGATCCTAGAACTATAAGCGGGTACTTTATTGGGTACCCAGAGAGATCCAAATGGTATAGGTTTTACTGTCCTAATCACAGTCCGAGAATAGTGGAAACAGGGAATGCCAAATTCATTAAATTTGGTGAGATCAGTGGGAGAATTGAACCCAGAGATGTGATAATTGAGGAAGTACGGATAGATGTCCCTATACCTACATCCTCAGAAAGGATAATAGTTCCTCTAATTGATCATCACGATGATACATTGGAACATGTAAATGATTATCCATCTCAGAATGATAATATCATTGATGAACCAAGTTCGGAGTCACCAGAACAGGTTGTCTTACGCAGTTCTCAGAGAGACGAAGACCTACTATTTCAACAGACTATGTGGTGTATCTCCAGGAATCTGAATTTGGCATTGAGACAAGTAAAGATCCACTAACATTTTCACAAGCTATACAGGGAAATGATTCTAGTAAATGGATTGATGCCATGAAAGAAGAATTGAAATCCATGGATCAAAATCAAGTCTGGGATCTCGTTGAATTGCCTGAAGGGAGTAAAAGAGTCGGGTGTAAATGGGTCTTTAAGACCAAACGAGACTCAAAAGGCAATATTGAACGATATAAGGCCAGACTTGTTGCCAAGGGTTTCACTCAGAAAGAATGCATTGATTACAAAGAGACCTTTTCTCCAATATCTAAAAAGGACTCTTTCAGGATCATTATGGCATTGGTGGCTCATTATGATTTAGAGTTACACCAGATGGATGTGAAAACGGCATTTTTAAATGAAAGTTTGGATGAAGAGGTCTACATGGAGCAGCCAGAAGGCTACTCAGAAGAGGGCAAAGATCACCTAGTATGTAAGCTTAAGAAATCAATATACGGACTTAAGCAAGCTTCCCGACAATGGTACTTAAAGTTCAATGATACCATTACTGCCTTTGGATTTAAAGAAAACATTGTTGATCGATGTATATACTTAAAGGTCAGTGGGAGTAAGTTCATAATTTTGATTCTGTATGATGATGATATCTTGTTAGCTAGCAGTGATCTTGGCTTACTTTATCAAACCAATGGTTTTCTTTCTAAGAACTTTGAAATGAAAGATATGGGTGATGCATCTTTTGTGATCGGAATCGAAATTTTTCGAGATTGAAAACAAGGACTGTTGGGATTGTCTCAGAAAAGTTACATAGAAAGAGTTCTTGAGAGATTTGGCATGAAAAGTTGTTCATCACTGGACACTCCAATATCAAAAGGTGATAAGTTTAGCCTATCTCAATGTCTTAAAAATGAGTGGGAGCGCAAAGAGATGGCAAAAACGCCCTATGCATCAGTCGTGGGGAGCTTGATATATGGACAGATTTGCATGAGGCCAGATATTAGTTTTGCAGTTGGCATGCTTGGGCGCTACCAAAGTAACCCAGGGATGTCTCATTGGAAAGCAACAAAGAGGGTATTGCGATATTTGCAAGGAACTAAGGATTACCAGCTTACCTTCAAAAAAATTGACATTTTGGAGGTAACTGGATACTCAGACTCTGATTTTGCTGGTTGCTCTGATAGCAGGAAATCCACTTCAGGTTATGTTTTTCTGCTGGCTGGTGGAGCGATCTCATGGAGAAGTATGAAGCAAATAATCACTGATTCATCTACAATGGAGGTTGAGTTTGTGGCATGCTTTGAGGCCATAGTACATGGTTTATGGCTGAGGAACTTTATTTCAGGGCTTGGAGTTATCGACTCTATAACCAGGCCGCTGAGAATTTATTGTGATAATTCCTCTACAGTATTTTTTTCCAAAAAAGATAGGTATTCTAAAGGTGCCAAGCACATGGAGCTCAAATACCTAAGCATTAAGGAGGAAGTACAGAAACAAACAGTGTTCATAGAACATATTAGTACTATGCTTATGATAGCAGACCCATTAACAAAGGGTCTAGTAGCAAAGCTATTTAAGGAACATGTTGATAGAATGGGTCTTATGATATGAACATGTTAATGAGCTTGTAAATGTTTTGAATTCTATTTTGACACTTAATGATATCTATTATGGTTATTTTGTTTCTGTTTTCTTGTCTTTCCACTTTATATGTACATTAAATGATATGGATGAATGATGACAAGATAATATCAACAATAGACATGAATTGGAACCCAAGGCATTATAGCATTAGCCTTAATTATCCCAATCAAAGATCATGTTAAATTAAGTTACTAATGTTGTGGTACATGGAAGGGAATTTGTTGATTATATAATAAAGGACCGCCATGACTCGCATTAGTATCTAGTTTGACATTGATATTACGGAACTCATGAAATGTAAATTAAACTATGAAAAATTTCAAGAAATGAATTTGCGCAGTATGGTTAATTTCCTATAATAAACTCATGAACGGAAAATATCATTTATGAGCGTATGGGCCAAGTGGGAGAATGTAAGAGTTCTATTTGAACTCTATGTCCCACTCACCCATATCTGATAGAGTTTTAAATAGTTGTTAGAGTTATAATGGGATTGAAACTCCTAAGAGATAAGATTAACTCTTATCTCTAATTATAGTCTGACTCAAAAACTTAGATTTCATGATGGCCAGAAATTTATAAATAGGACTGAGGGGTTAAAGGGTTCTCACCTACAACATTAGAGTGCCTCTAGCCATCGGGAGACACTAGTGAGGCCAAGTTGCTAAGGTGATTCTTCTCTCATAGCCAGATTCATTTCTTCATCAAACAGATGGAGAAATGTACGTCGTTTATTATTATTGTTTATTATTGTGGATCATATAAAATCAAAGATCCATTTATTAATGTTCATGTTAAAATATCTAACAGTTTTCCCATATATAGTCATCATAACCTCCGTCCATATATATATGGACATTAAGGAAACAGATAAGTCATGTATCATACTATATATGTTAATTTGTTGTTTTAATCATTGCTACTTATGCTTGTAAAGGAAAAAATCCGGTGCCAAAGAAGTAAATGATAATTATATGTATAGTCGATCGACACACTCAAATTTATTTAATTTTTACTTTCAAAATGCCTACCTGCTGTAAGTAGCTATTGAAGTACTCATCTCTATTCATGTCATTGAATCATAATTTTTGAAAAACTCAAGATTATTACTTTCATATCATGGAAGAATTAAATGGGTCATGAATTCAACAATTATAAACTCGAATACATATATATTAATAAAAGTATTTTATACAGTCTTAGGGCGTATAAGCTCGGCGCACTTCCTTTAAAAAAAATAATTAAATATGAGACCCACATAAAAAATCTCACTTTTTAATGATAGGTCCTACTATTAACATTTATCTTAAATATTCTTTGAAGCAGACAAGTAATAATGTTATCGCGATGATCATATTATTGGAGTTGATGTCATTGAAGCTACTTAAGTGTATTATTAAGTATATCAAGGAAAAAGTATGTTTTTCAAAGGAGCTCCCTAAATCATGTACTTCACAATTAACATATTTTCTGCTCAAACGAACCGATCAATAACAAACAAAAATTTTCAACATAACAAATTAAATTAAGATGAGGACTACGTATTATATATAATATATGGCAATTTTCACATATAGGAGGAAAAGTCCTAATTCAATTACCCCTGAAAGATTCTTGTTACGATCAATAACAAATTCATTATATGGAAGATGAGGCCTCATAATTGTGGTTGGTTGTTTTGACATGAGTAATGCTAGATACAGTTTTAGAATATTATGTAAGCTCTATGTACTTCATTTAGAAAAAAGTGAGAGCTACTATTAAAAAATAATTTCTTTATGTGGATCTCAAATTTACCCACTTTTCAAAAGAAAAAATGCGCGAGGCTTCACACCCAAAACTACAAATATCATACATTTGTCACTTTGTGAGGAAATTGCCATGATAGCGGTCAATACATTAATCAGTTGCTAATTATTATAAGTAAGCTGGTGTCAATATTAAACACGCATGCTTAAATGGTGTCACCAATTTACTAATAATTATTATACACATATGCAGATTATTGTACTAAATGTAAGTCCTTTATTAAAGAAAAGGAAACTTCCCTTCCACATAGGCCTGCAATCCGACCACCATTTTTTTGTTATGGGCCCGACCCGACCTGTAACTTTTGAAGAAGCACACGAACCCGGTCCGACCCGACCTGTGCGGGTCGGGTCGAACCGTCTCTCTATATCGCTCTCTCTCTCTTTTTTTTAATCTATCAGAATTACGCTAAATACCCGTTAGAACAACAAGTAGAAGAACAAGCAAAAACCATATCTCCCATGCATCTTTCCACCTTATGTATGAAACTTCTCTTTTTTTTTTCTTTGTTCCTTTTTATTTTTTTTTATTTTTTTTTTCTCGTTGTTTTGTGATATCTTTTCTTTGGAGGTAATCTATGGGTAACAAAGTCGACTACGACGACGATCTTGAAATGACCAAGATGCGTCTTGAAGAACTAGGCTTGCTTATCAAGAGTAAGAAAAGAATGGAGTGGTGATCGTAGATGCATCCATGAAGGACACCCAACTGAATAAATCATTTTGAAAGCAAAAAGAAACAAAAAAATCCATCAATCCAGCAATACTTGAAAAGAGAGACGAACCGAGTGAGAGTGTGTAGATATGGGGCAGATGGAGAAGAACCAAGTGAGAGTGTGTAGATCTGGACATGCAAAGATGGCGAATGGAGAGGGCTGAAGAGTCTTTGCTGCCGGGTGTGTACAGAGAGGTGGTTGCCTTCCTCTGGCAGGAATGGAGAAGATGAGTTAATGAAGAGAAGCTTCGGGATGATGAAGACAAAGAGCTGATATTGTGTTTTACTTTGGGCGGCTAGGGTTGGAGATCTGAAATAGTTTTATATACGGACGGATTCAACTTCAAGATATAAACCTATTAACTAGTCGGGATGCAAGTCGATAAATTAATAACCCGTCAAATTCGGGTCGGGTCAGGCCACTTTAAACATCCATCGGGTTTACAGATTATTTGCACAAGCCTACAGTTCCACATACAATATATGATATTAATATTCTCTAGCTAGCTAGTATATGCCAACCTCATGACCTGTATATATTGAATATGCTATACTATATATATATATATAAATATATATATATATATATATTTAAGAAACTGGAGATCAGGTCTCGTTATTATTAATATGCTATACTATATGAGAAATGATAATTGCAGTCGTGAGTGTACAAGCGTCATGCAATCATTTTAAAAAAAAGTATATAAATACGGGACCCACAAGAAAAAATAATAACTTTTTAATAGTGGACCTCATTATTTTTCAAAGTGACTGTATATCGGTTTATAAGCACTTCATGACTGCATGTAGTATTACTCATACTATATACTACTCTTCTTTTTCATCGAAAAGGATGATGCTTAGGAATCTCAGGACCAAATCTCATGTAAAGAAGAAGCTATACAACTGTATTGCATTAGCTTAGCCAAATGCTAGTGAAATGTAAATATTGATGAAGATGTCTAAAAAATACTCTACATTGACTTAGCCATAGATCAATTAATTAAGATATGGACCTAGCCATAAATCCATGGACTTTTGCTAGAGTTGTTCAACAAATATGTAAGAAAATGACTAATTTTGCTCTTGGCAAATTATTTTTAATTGTTAATTTCTCAAAAATAATAAAAAAATAATAATTTAGCCAACCTTATACCTAATTCAATGTGGGATGAAATTGATTGAGGTTAGCTAAAGCCACTTGAATGTCATTCTTAACTCAAATTTATGTACATGATCATATATGCACAAACCAATGTTAATGCTCTCAAGTCAGTTATGCATGGCCGCAAGGGTTACCTGTGTAACACCCGGACCCAAAATTTGAATAGATGGACTGATTTTTTTTAATTTATTTGGAGATTTATGCCGTTTATTTATTTATTTTATTATTATTATTTTATTCTCCCCACTTGTTTTATTTATTTATTTTTTCGTTTCCTTCTCTTTCCGTTTATATTATTTTTCGCACGGCTCATATTTTATTTTTCCGTCGCACAGCATGCATACACACATGCATTCGTTCACGGCATGCATGCACACACACGTCTCTCTCGACTCTCTAGGGTTTCACCTCACATATATATAGATGATTATGTTTTTCCCAAGCACTGAGATTTTACCCAACACTGCCGCCGCTAGAAACTCCTCCCCGCGCAAACAGCAATCCGTAGCCCTCGACACTGCAACCGTTCACGTCAACCCTGCATCCGTAGCCAACCACTAGTGTGCATGACGAAGACCTAGAATAGCCGCTTCCTGTGTTTTTTCTCTCCCTCTCCTCTCGATTTTCCACAGTTTTCTCTGCACCTTTCAGCCATCCCCGTTGCCGTCCGACACCCTCACGGAAGCCCAAACGTGTTCGTCACCACTGCTGCCCGGTTCGTCCTCCCCCAACCTCCATCTCCACGTAAATCCGACGCCCAGAAAAACCCTCGGAAAACGCTTTCGACAGCCACGAGAATCAGCAATCCATGCTTTTACCGAATTAAAATCCTCTGTTTCTCCTCTCAAAAACAGAGCATCACCTCTAACACGGTTAGCCACCACCGTACGTCGGGAAATCTATCGGACCAGCCACAGAATCCGCCGGTTGTCACTTTTCCATCAGCCTCAAGCCGCCTCAGTTCCGCCTTGTCCCTCGCGGTGAGTACCTCCCTCGGTTACTCCTTCCTTTCTCTCCGCCCTCTCTCGCTCACTTTTCCCTCTCCTTCTCTAGTGCCCAGCGCTGCTCGACAGAAACTTCGCCTCGCTCTTGCTCTTCTGCCGCGCCACCGCAGTCCCTCCAGTCAGCCCCGTCGCGCCTCACCCTCGACGCGTGTCTCGGTTTGCCTTGGTAGTTTCCGTCGTGCATGTGTTTCAGTACGTAGGTTCTGTTTTGGTTACTTTTCAAGGAATGAATTGAATTACCGTAATGCCCTTCACTGCATGTTTTATTAATGGGCTTTTATATTTTATTATGTATTAGTTCACTATTATTTAGTTATGATTACAGAAAATAATTTTATTATGTTATTAAGTAAAGATCTATGTTAAGAGTAAATAATTTTGGAGTAATGTTGTTTTTACATTTTAGATATGTTTTAGTCTATTTAATAATAGTTATGGTTTACTTTAAAATATTTTGGGATAATTATTTTATGTAGTATTGAAATTTATAAGTTGTTTTCATTAATAAATAAGTTAGATTTTTTAAATGTTTTTAGTCAAAGTTATCAATTGGACAGTGGCGATTTTAGAAAAAGATGATAAATTTTAAGGTTATGAAATTTTAGGTTTTGAGGAATTAAGTAGGTTATTTTAGAAATTTAGGATTAAATATCGAAATAAGTGGTTGATTGGAAATTTACGGGAATTACTTGATTATTTGATAGGTGACGATTGTTAATTGTTCGACATTTTGAGGAAAATTCTGAAAAGCTAAGAAGTCCAGGTAAGCGGGGTTCCTATGCTAGACTTTGCATTAAATAAAACGAACTGAGGTCCTTTTTGGAAAATGTGCATGTTCTGCTATGAAAAGAAATTTGAAAACAATCTCAGATATTTGTTCTGCATTACTCATGAGATTCTGTTTAAGAATAACGTATTTTCTGTCATGACTGGTGTAGACATGAGCTTATTTTTGACATTTTGTTTCTGAACTTTGAAAATGAGAGCGAATATGAAATTTGTGCATAAATTATGTTGTGATATGATTTTGTCCTGTTCCGAAGATTTTTGTTCAGTACACTGTTTGGAAAAGACATGATTTCTGAAAACCTTTGGCATGACTCTCTGATTCTGAATTTGATTCTGTTTCTGTTCTATTCAGTTACGGCCCTGCCACGGGTGATAATAGTGGCATACGGCCGAACCACGGGTAATAATAGTGGATACGGCCCAACCACGGGTTATAATAGTGGATACGGCCCAACCACGGGTAATAATAGTGGATACGGCCCTGCCACGGGTTATAGTAGTGGTCTCTGTTTTGAGTGCACACCTTGGTGACAGAGTGTTTTATGTTCTGCTTGGCTATCCGCAGATGCACAACCCTACCACGGGGGTTATACATGGCCTCTGTTCTGATATGATGTTTTGATGATGACGATGATCATTTATGCTATGCCAAAGAATATTTTGAATGAAATTATTTCTAAATCTTCGCTCTGATATTTTGATAACATGTTCTGCTTCCGCACTCTGAAAATGAAAATGTTTTGTTCTGCATTCTGATTTATGTAAATGCTCATGTTTATACACTGGTATATGTTCTTTGCTTACTGAGTTGTTGATAACTCACCCCTTATCTCCATATATTTTTCAGATAATTTTGATGGTTCAGCTGGGGAGCAAGAGTAGAAAGTTTAGCAACGTGTGATGATTGTAGTGGAATAAGTGTTTGAGGGTACAAATGCTTATTTGAGAGTCGTAGTTAGTAAGCTGATTTATTTTTCGGGTATTTGATTTGATGAGTTGAGGATGTGTTCGAGTTTTCGGAGAATTTCTAGTTTAAGTTATTGGGGATTTCTTTATTGTCGCCATGGAAGAACTTAGATTTTTGGTTTGATTAAGTGTATTAATATTTTATGGGATTTTTCTGGAGTTTATAAGTTGTGTTATTTAAGTTAATTTTAAGTATTAAGAGCTAACTCTCCGGACCTCTGGGAACGGGGCGTTACAGTTGGTATCAGAGACAGGTTTGAATTCTGCATACTATAAACCTTGGAGGTTTAGATTTCTGTGGGTTCATAGAATGTAAAAAATTTCAGTATAGGAACTTGAGGACTATAAGGACGATTATGTGGATATTTAAGGTTTTAGATTTTGTATGACTTTATGATTGAGTTTTGAGATTTTGATATTTTGGGATTTTTAGGTTCGACAAGCTAAATTTGTGGAATATAGGAGATAATACTTAAGGTTTAGATTTTGAAGTTTAGATTCTAAGATGTAAGACATTTTTAGAGCGATGTTGGGTTTACAATTATAGATGGTAGGAAGGATTATATGAGTTGATTAAAGATAGGGCTAGGAATGGTTAAAACAAGTTTAAGATTTCATTGATTTATTTATTTGTTTATTTTGCTTGTTTTTAAATATTTTAGCTGGTATTTATATTTTGTTTTTAACATATTTTCCTTTTTTTTTTTTTCCCCCTAGAGTGAGTTCAAAACTTTGGAGATTTGAGATTCTTCAGATTTTATGGACTGAATATTTGGATGTTTGAGGTTTAGAGATAGTGCATACTTTAAGAATGATTTTGAGGAGATTTAAGGTCGTATAGTTCTGCGGGTTTCAAGATATGAGTTTTGATGATATATAAGGTTTTAACACTTGCGGACCTATGGAATAAGATCCGCGAAATCTGAGGTTTTAGATTTTGCATATTTTTAAGGAAACAAATTTTTATGGCATTTGAGATTTTAGTAGGCGTATTCTATGGACTATAAGAAATATTTCTGACAGGTTTTAAGGTTTAGATTTCAGGTTGAATTTGTGGAACGAGTTTTGATTAGGAATTGAAGATTTAGACTTGTGATATTGATGTATTAGAGTCTACATACATGTTGGGAGACTTTGCAAAAACTAGTCCAAAAAAAAAAAAATGTATGGACTAGTTAAATGTGGAGGTTAGTTCTTTTCCGATGTATGTGTTTGAGATTCAATGTTTTAGGACTATAAGTTGTTACAGTGAGTAGCGGAAGCGTGGTTGTAATGATATAATAGTTTGAGAGTGTATTTCGTTATTTATTGAGGTTTTATATTAGATGGAGATTTTGGAATTTATTAGTTGGTCTTTAATTCATGTATTATTGAGGTTTATATTCTAGACTTTAAAAGGCACTGTATGCGAATGTGTAGGGCTAGAGAAATTATGGGAGAATACGATCGACAATATGGGAGGGTTAGAATTTGAAATATTAGGTTCGACAATTGCGGAATATTAATTAGGTTTGACATTATGATTAACGAATGGGTTAGGCATGGAATTATTGTAGCGGATAAATATTTAGGCTTTGTTTGTGGTACTAGCAAATTTCGAGGACGAAATTTTTTTAAGGGGGGGAGAATGTAACACCCGGACCCAAAATTTGTATAGATGGACTGATTTTTTTTAATTTATTTGGAGATTTATGCCGTTTATTTATTTATTTTATTATTATTATTTTATTCTCCCCACTTGTTTTATTTATTTATTTTTTCGTTTCCTTCTCTTTCCGTTTATATTATTTTTCGCACGGCTCATATTTTATTTTTCCGTCGCACAGCATGCATACACACATGCATTCGTTCACGGCATGCATGCACACACACGTCTCTCTCGACTCTCTAGGGTTTCACCTCACATATATATAGATGATTATGTTTTTCCCAAGCACTGAGATTTTACCCAACACTGCCGCCGCTAGAAACTCCTCCCCGCGCAAACAGCAATCCGTAGCCCTCGACACTGCAACCGTTCACGTCAACCCTGCATCCGTAGCCAACCACTAGTGTGCATGACGAAGACCTAGAATAGCCGCTTCCTGTGTTTTTTCTCTCCCTCTCCTCTCGATTTTCCACAGTTTTCTCTGCACCTTTCAGCCATCCCCGTTGCCGTCCGACACCCTCACGGAAGCCCAAACGTGTTCGTCACCACTGCTGCCCGGTTCGTCCTCCCCCAACCTCCATCTCCACGTAAATCCGACGCCCAGAAAAACCCTCGGAAAACGCTTTCGACAGCCACGAGAATCAGCAATCCATGCTTTTACCGAATTAAAATCCTCTGTTTCTCCTCTCAAAAACAGAGCATCACCTCTAACACGGTTAGCCACCACCGTACGTCGGGAAATCTATCGGACCAGCCACAGAATCCGCCGGTTGTCACTTTTCCATCAGCCTCAAGCCGCCTCAGTTCCGCCTTGTCCCTCGCGGTGAGTACCTCCCTCGGTTACTCCTTCCTTTCTCTCCGCCCTCTCTCGCTCACTTTTCCCTCTCCTTCTCTAGTGCCCAGCGCTGCTCGACAGAAACTTCGCCTCGCTCTTGCTCTTCTGCCGCGCCACCGCAGTCCCTCCAGTCAGCCCCGTCGCGCCTCACCCTCGACGCGTGTCTCGGTTTGCCTTGGTAGTTTCCGTCGTGCATGTGTTTCAGTACGTAGGTTCTGTTTTGGTTACTTTTCAAGGAATGAATTGAATTACCGTAATGCCCTTCACTGCATGTTTTATTAATGGGCTTTTATATTTTATTATGTATTAGTTCACTATTATTTAGTTATGATTACAGAAAATAATTTTATTATGTTATTAAGTAAAGATCTATGTTAAGAGTAAATAATTTTGGAGTAATGTTGTTTTTACATTTTAGATATGTTTTAGTCTATTTAATAATAGTTATGGTTTACTTTAAAATATTTTGGGATAATTATTTTATGTAGTATTGAAATTTATAAGTTGTTTTCATTAATAAATAAGTTAGATTTTTTAAATGTTTTTAGTCAAAGTTATCAATTGGACAGTGGCGATTTTAGAAAAAGATGATAAATTTTAAGGTTATGAAATTTTAGGTTTTGAGGAATTAAGTAGGTTATTTTAGAAATTTAGGATTAAATATCGAAATAAGTGGTTGATTGGAAATTTACGGGAATTACTTGATTATTTGATAGGTGACGATTGTTAATTGTTCGACATTTTGAGGAAAATTCTGAAAAGCTAAGAAGTCCAGGTAAGCGGGGTTCCTATGCTAGACTTTGCATTAAATAAAATGAACTGAGGTCCTTTTTGGAAAATGTGCATGTTCTGCTATGAAAAGAAATTTGAAAACAACCTCAGATATTTGTTCTGCATTACTCATGAGATTCTGTTTAAGAATAACGTATTTTCTGTCATGACTGGTGTAGACATGAGCTTATTTTTGACATTTTGTTTCTGAACTTTGAAAATGAGAGCGAATATGAAATTTGTGCATAAATTATGTTGTGATATGATTTTGTTCTGTTCCGACGATTTTTTGTTCAGTACACTGTTTGGAAAAGACGTGATTTCTGAAAACCTTTGGCATGACTCTCTGATTCTGAATTTGATTCTGTTTCTGTTCTGTTCAGTTACGGCCCTGCCACGGGTGATAATAGTGGCATACGGCCCAACCACGGGTAATAATAGTGGATACGGCCCAACCACGGGTTATAATAGTGGATACGGCCCAACCACGGGTAATAATAGTGGATACGGCCCTGCCACGGGTTATAGTAGTGGTCTCTGTTTTGAGTGCACACCTTGGTGACAGAGTGTTTTATGTTCTGCTTGGCTATCCGCAGATGCACAACCCTACCACGGGGGTTATACATGGCCTCTGTTCTGATATGATGTTTTGATGATGACGATGATCATTTATGCTATGCCAAAGAATATTTTGAATGAAATTATTTCTAAATCTTCGCTCTGATATTTTGATAACATGTTCTGCTTCCGCACTCTGAAAATGAAAATGTTTTGTTCTGCATTCTGATTTATGTAAATGCTCATGTTTATACACTGGTATATGTTCTTTGCTTACTGAGTTGTTGATAACTCACCCCTTATCTCCATATATTTTTCAGATAATTTTGATGGTTCAGCTGGGGAGCAAGAGTAGAAAGTTTAGCAACGTGTGATGATTGTAGTGGAATAAGTGTTTGAGGGTACAAATGCTTATTTGAGAGTCGTAGTTAGTAAGCTGATTTATTTTTCGGGTATTTGATTTGATGAGTTGAGGATGTGTTCGAGTTTTCGGAGAATTTCTAGTTTAAGTTATTGGGGATTTCTTTATTGTCGCCATGGAAGAACTTAGATTTTTGGTTTGATTAAGTGTATTAATATTTTATGGGATTTTTCTGGAGTTTATAAGTTGTGTTATTTAAGTTAATTTTAAGTATTAAGAGCTAACTCTCCGGACCTCTGGGAACGGGGCGTTACAGTTGGTATCAGAGACAGGTTTGAATTCTGCATACTATAAACCTTGGAGGTTTAGATTTCTGTGGGTTCATAGAATGTAAAAAATTTCAGTATAGGAACTTGAGGACTATAAGGACGATTATGTGGATATTTAAGGTTTTAGATTTTGTAAGACTTTATGATTGAGTTTTGAGATTTTGATATTTTGGGATTTTTAGGTTCGACAAGCTAAATTTGTGGAATATAGGAGATAATACTTAAGGTTTAGATTTTGAAGTTTAGATTCTAAGATGTAAGACATTTTTAGAGCGATGTTGGGTTTACAATTATAGATGGTAGGAAGGATTATATGAGTTGATTAAAGATAGGGCTAGGAATGGTTAAAACAAGTTTAAGATTTCATTGATTTATTTATTTGTTTATTTTGCTTGTTTTTAAATATTTTAGCTGGTATTTATATTTTGTTTTTAACATATTTTGCTTTTTTTTTTTTTTCCCCCTAGAGTGAGTTCAAAACTTTGGAGATTTGAGACTCTTCAGATTTTATGGACTGAATATTTGGATGTTTGAGGTTTAGAGATAGTGCATACTTTAAGAATGATTTTGAGGAGATTTAAGGTCGTATAGTTATGCGGGTTTCAAGATATGAGTTTTGATGATATATAAGGTTTTAACACTTGCGGACCTATGGAATAAGATCCGCGAAATCTGAGGTTTTAGATTTTGCATATTTTTAAGGAAACAAATTTTTATGGCATTTGAGATTTTAGTAGGCGTATTCTATGGACTATAAGAAATATTTCTGACAGGTTTTAAGGTTTAGATTTCAGGTTGAATTTGTGGAACGAGTTTTGATTAGGAATTGAAGATTTAGACTTGTGATATTGATGTATTAGAGTCTACATACATGTTGGGAGACTTTGCAAAAACTAGTCCAAAAAAAAAAAAATGTATGGACTAGTTAAATGTGGAGGTTAGTTCTTTTCCGATGTATGTGTTTGAGATTCAATGTTTTAGGACTATAAGTTGTTACAGTGAGTAGCGGAAGCGTGGTTGTAATGATATAATAGTTTGAGAGTGTATTTCGTTATTTATTGAGGTTTTATATTAGATGGAGATTTTGGAATTTATTAGTTGGTCTTTAATTCATGTATTATTGAGGTTTATATTCTAGACTTTAAAAGGCACTGTATGCGAATGTGTAGGGCTAGAGAAATTATGGGAGAATACGATCGACAATATGGGAGGGTTAGAATTTGAAATATTAGGTTCGACAATTGCGGAATATTAATTAGGTTTGACATTATGATTAACGAATGGGTTAGGCATGGAATTATTGTAGCGGATAAATATTTAGGCTTTGTTTGTGGTACTAGCAAATTTCGAGGACGAAATTTTTTTAAGGGGGGGAGAATGTAACACCCGGACCCAAAATTTGTATAGATGGACTGATTTTTTTTAATTTATTTGGAGATTTATGCCGTTTATTTATTTATTTTATTATTATTATTTTATTCTCCCCACTTGTTTTATTTATTTATTTTTTCGTTTCCTTCTCTTTCCGTTTATATTATTTTTCGCACGGCTTATATTTTATTTTTCCGTCGCACAGCATGCATACACACATGCATTCGTTCACGGCATGCATGCACACACACGTCTCTCTCGACTCTCTAGGGTTTCACCTCACATATATATAGATGATTATGTTTTTCCCAAGCACTGAGATTTTACCCAACACTGCCGCCGCTAGAAACTCCTCCCCGCGCAAACAGCAATCCGTAGCCCTCGACACAGCAACCGTTCACGTCAACCCTGCATCCGTAGCCAACCACTAGTGTGCATGACGAAGACCTAGAATAGCCGCTTCCTGTGTTTTTTCTCTCCCTCTCCTCTCGATTTTCCACAGTTTTCTCTGCACCTTTCAGCCATCCCCGTTGCCGTCCGACACCCTCGCGGAAGCCCAAACGTGTTCGTCACCACTGCTGCCCGGTTCGTCCTCCCCCAACCTCCATCTCCACGTAAATCCGACGCCCAGAAAAACCCTCGGAAAACGCTTTCGACAGCCACGGGAATCAGCAATCCATGCTTTTACCGAATTAAAATCCTCTGTTTCTCCTCTCAAAAACAGAGCATCACCTCTAACACGGTTAGCCACCACCGTACGTCGGGAAAACTATCGGACCAGCCACAGAATCCGCCGGTTGTCACTTTTCCGTCAGCCTCGAGCCGCCTCAGTTCCGCCTTGTCCCTCGCGGTGAGTACCTCCCTCGGTTACTCCTTCCTTTCTCTCCGCCCTCTCTCGCTCACTTTTCCCTCTCCTTCTCTAGTGCCCAGCGCTGCTCGACAGAAACTTCGCCTCGCTCTTGCTCTTCTGCCGCGCCACCGCAGTCCCTCCAGTCAGCCCCGTCGCGCCTCACCCTCGACGCGTGTCTCGGTTTTCCTTGGTAGTTTCCGTCGTGCATGTGTTTCAGTACGTAGGTTCTGTTTTGGTTACTTTTCAAGGAATTAATTGAATTACCGTAATGCCCTTCACTGCATGTTTTATTAATGGGCTTTTATATTTTATTATGTATTAGTTCACTATTATTTAGTTATGATTACAGAAAATAATTTTATTATGTTATTAAGTAAAGATCTATGTTAAGAGTAAATAATTTTGGAGTAATGTTGTTTTTACATTTTAGATATGTTTTAGTCTATTTAATAATAGTTATGGTTTACTTTAAAATATTTTGGGATAATTATTTTATCTAGTATTGAAATTTATAAGTTGTTTTCATTAATAAATAAGTTAGATTTTTTAAATGTTTTTAGTCAAAGTTATCAATTGGACAGTGGCGATTTTAGAAAAAGATGATAAATTTTAAGGTTATGAAATTTTAGGTTTTGAGGAATTAAGTAGGTTATTTTAGAAATTTAGGATTAAATATCGAAATAAGTGGTTGATTGGAAATTTACGGGAATTACTTGATTATTTGATAGGTGACGATTGTTAATTGTTCGACATTTTGAGGAAAATTCTGAAAAGCTAAGAAGTCCAGGTAAGCGGGGTTCCTATGCTAGACTTTGCATTAAATAAAACGAACTGAGGTCATTTTTGGAAAATGTGCATGTTCTGCTATGAAAAGAAATTTGAAAACAATCTCAGATATTTGTTCTGCATTACTCATGAGATTCTGTTTAAGAATAACGTATTTTCTGTCATGACTGGTGTAGACATGAGCTTATTTTTGACATTTTGTTTCTGAACTTTGAAAATGAGAGCGAATATGAAATTTGTGCATAAATTATGTTGTGATATGATTTTGTCCTGTTCCGAAGATTTTTGTTCAGTACACTGTTTGGAAAAGACATGATTTCTGAAAACCTTTGGCATGACTCTCTGATTCTGAATTTGATTCTGTTTCTGTTCTATTCAGTTACGGCCCTGCCACGGGTGATAATAGTGGCATACGGCCCAACCACGGGTTATAATAGTGGATACGGCCCAACCACGGGTAATAATAGTGGATACGGCCCTGCCACGGGTTATAGTAGTGGTCTCTGTTTTGAGTGCACACCTTGGTGACAGAGTGTTTTATGTTCTGCTTGGCTATCCGCAGATGCACAACCCTACCACGGGGTTATACATGGCCTCTGTTCTGATATGATGTTTTGATGATGATGATGATCATTTATGCTATGCCAAAGAATATTTTGAATGAAATTATTTCTAAATCTTCGCTCTGATATTTTGATAACATGTTCTGCTTCCGCACTCTGAAAATGAAAATGTTTTGTTCTGCATTCTGATTTCTGTAAATGCTCATGTTTATACACTGGTATATGTTCTTTGCTTACTGAGTTGTTGATAACTCACCCCTTATCTCCATATATTTTTCAGATAATTTTGATGGTTCAGCTGGGGAGCAAGAGTAGAAAGTTTAGCAACGTGTGATGATTGTAGTGGAATAAGTGTCTGAGGGTACAAATGCTTATTTGAGAGTCGTAGTTAGTAAGCTGATTTATTTTTCGGGTAGTTGATTTGATGAGTTGAGGATGTGTTCGAGTTTTCGGAGAATTTCTAATTTATGTTATTGGGGATTTTTTTATTGTCGCCATGGAAGAACTTAGATTTTTGGTTTGATTAAGTGTATTAATATTTTATGGGATTTTTCTGGAGTTTATAAGTTGTGTTATTTAAGTTAATTTTAAGTATTAAGAGCTAACTCTCCGGACCTCTGGGAACGGGGCGTTACAACCTGCACAAGGATGAACGTGATCGATGTGCCTAATCCATTTCCCTTTTCGCAACTACGGCCGACCCGTTAAAGACGTTGTAGAACTTCGACATACATTAATGAGGAGATGATCAGGAGGAGAAACAATACTGCATGTTTGCACTTTGCATGATGTGTTTGAGAGAACTGTCTTGAACCTAGCATGATTGCTTCGGTGTGGTGGCAGCCCGGTCATATGCATGTGGTGTTGTTTTCCCATACTAATTCATATAAACTCCGTACATATGGACATTAAGGAGACAGACAACTCATGTAAATTGTATCATTCAATATATACAAATATAAATTTTAATATTAATATTGCTGCTTATGTTTGGATAGGAAAAAGTCTAGGTCTTCCGACACATGACACAGTGCCAAACAGTAGTAAATGATAATTTAATGTAGAGCTTAATTGTGATATTATGTATTTTAGTGTATTTTAATTGAAAGATTATTTTAAATAATTTAAATATTAGTTCTCTTTCTTTTAAATTTATTAGATTTCTTGTTAGTTTATTTTTATGACTTTTAAGTTGCGAAATTTATTCTTATATAAATGTATAAGAAAGAAAAAGAGTAAAATTACTTTACCTTTCTATTTTAATCGTTTTATTCGGTCGTTGGTTAAATTTTTTTTTTTAAATATTTAAATATATTTAAAAAATATAAAAAAAAAATCAGTAGACGGTATCGTGGTAAAAGTGGAGAGGCATAATAGCCCCACTAAAAAAAGAGCCAAGTCTTCTCGGAAGGTAGCACCGTGGCACGACTTTACTCTACTTGGCTCACCGAATAGGTCACTCATTAGCTCACCGAATACGTCACCAGCTCAGCCCAACTCCTTATGCTCTTTGTATATAAGTAGTAGTACTGGTCTCAACATCTCTCCCAAATCATCTCTCTCTCTCTCGTCACTTTTCTGCATTCTACGTGTGATAAAAGAAATGGCGAAATCACCAGAGGAAGAGCATCCGGAGAAGGCTTTTGGATGGGCAGCTAGAGATTCTTCTGGCCTCCTCTCGCCTTTCAAATTCTCCTGGAGGTCCCGATCTTTCTCTTAATTTTATATATCTGCATGTCCTTCAAATCTTGCTTGATTCGTTTTCCTTTCCTCTAAATTTTGATGCTCCACAACTACAAAGAACTAGAAGAGGAAATATCTATAGATTGTTATGCCATATAAACTTTCATTTTACTTTTTTTTTTCTTTCCTTTCTTGGTGTTTCCTTTTTAAAAGGAGAAGATAGTATGTGCGAGTGTTTGATAACATCTATAATTTTTTTAACTAGTTATTTATTCTTGAGTCATGTTAATTTTTATAATGAAAATAAACTTATTTAAATTTAAAAAGATTTAAGATGTCGTATCAGCTAGCTAGAAAATATAATTTAGTCTTCAATTTTAAAGTCCGAAAGGTATTTGACTATAGGATTCATTACTTTATTAATTTAGTTAAGACGTACACTACAAAAATTACTGTATTTTCTCACGGAGTAAATTCTTGATAAAAGATCGGTTTTTCGTGGGAAAACCCTTTTACCCACCAAATCTGTCCGTGGGAGTCTCGTGGCGTATAGTTCGCCACAAAAACTATTATTATCCACGATAACTCTAACTCGTGGATAATACCAGTGTTTCTACACAGAACCTTTCGTGGCCAAAACTTCTATTTACGTGGCAAAAGGGAATTTAAGTTCTATGAATCTCGTGGTAAAACGATCAAGTCCCACGAGTACTACCGGTGCGTAGAACTATTACCCACCGATTGTATCTTGTCGGAGATAAGGATGTGTTAAATATGCATGACAGTTTACCATGAAATATGATGGTGGGTAAAAGGGTCAAGTACCACGAGTAGAATCGGTGGGAAAAACTATTACCCACCCTTACCGCTTGTGGGAAATAAGTTCGTGTTAAATTTCCATGCTAGTTTACCCATAAAATGTGATTGTGGGTAAAAGGATCAAGTCCCACGAGTAGAATCGGTGGGTAAACTATTACCCACCCTTACCGTTTGTGGGAAATAAGGATGTGTTAAATATGCATGATAGCTTACCCATGAAATGTGATCGTGGGAAAAACTTACTTTCCATGAAGGGATAATGTGGAAAATACTTTTGTATTAATGATGCAATACTTTTCCCCATCAAAACTAACTCGTAGGGAAGGTATAATCACCATGAGGTCGTGGCGTGGCAATTGTGTTATTTGCCATGGAGGAATCCTGTCGCAATAACATTGGGTTTTTTGCCATGATTGCTACCTCTTGGGAAAAAGTTTGAAAACCAACAAGCTGGAACCGTAGACAATAATTAAAATTTGTCTAAATTTTTGCCTGAAATTTGGACATTATAATTAATTAATATACCCAATTTATTGGTTGATACCTAGTTGAGATACATGGCAAAATTAAAAGTGAATACACTCACAGTCATATAAAATATCAGGTACTGTTCATATATATATAAGTTAATTCACCACCTGAATACTGTCCATTTAAGGAAATGGAAATACATCAATGTTCACTGTGTGGGAGGGACAAGACAGGGTCATCAGCTTGATTGTTACAACTATTGTATATATAGCCCATAAAACAACTATATGAACTTGTCTACATATATCCATTTGATGAACTTTGCTCCAAATTAAATCTCCCCATATCTCCATTGCACTCATCCACATGTACCAATGCAGCCTCTATATCAGGGTCAGATTCCCGTATATTGTGAATGAAGAAGACCTGTCCAACAGATAGAATACATGATGTTATCATCACATCAACCTCTTGCCTCAACCAAAAAACCATTACATGTACACTACAAGGAATTAGTTCCTGACAGTGATCTGAGTAAGAATCCCTTAATATACTGTTAGCATCTACAATATTAAACCCACGGACTAACCATTGTAAAATCCTCTAGCAAGCTGGCAATAGTATATATACTTGCAGCAATATATAAATTGTCCAACATGATCTATAAAAATAATAAGTATGCCAATTCTTATTATTTCCCTAGCTGGAACCTAATATATCAATAGCACATTCTGTTTTCACCTCCTTCATTATTAGTATACAATAATCAAGTCTTCCACATTAGATGGCATATATATATATATATACATATATATATATGTATATCTCAGTATGCTCTATATTGTTGACAAAAACATAAACATCCAAAATATGACTCTGTACATAGAACAAAAACATAAATACTTGATCATACTCAAAAATATTATTGCGAAAAGAATTCAAGTATGTTTATCATACAATGGTTATAGGGATATTAGCCCATTTCCAACTTGAGGTTTGGTTTTCAATCTCAAATTAGAACAACAAATCATTGATTATCACATTTCAAAATAGAAAGGCTGACTTAAAGCTAGATAAATGCCTATGGTCATTGTAGAATGACCAAACTGCATTTACGAGTGCTAAACAAGATCACAAAAAAATCAAGAGGTATTGTTGTACGAACACCATTTGGCTGGGCAGAAACTGTTGACCACATGTTTAGCCAATATATAAACAATATATTATATATTGTCACCAGCATCAATCATGTGTGAAATATGACATAAAACTACTTCATATGTGAACAATGAAGTTGCATGACAGCTTCAATATATAATATGAAGCAACCACATCCCATTCCAAAAACTATACATTATTACATACAACAAGTATTCCATGTAGCAAGGCCATCATGGAATTCACCTCTGTTTTCCTGTACACGTGGAAGACCAGACTTGCTTCTCTTCCAATCCTCATTTTAAATATTGAAAGCAAATCCACGGCCATAAGTTCATGACTTTATAATTTTCTTCCTTTCTTGTTTCGATTACCTATATATAACTCGAAAATGTATATTGCTGTAAAATTGAGTTACTATACACACCATGTTAAAAAGGGAACTGCGTCAAGTACTTTTACTACAAAAACTGACTCTTATCTTCCACCAACATCAGAACCACCTATTAATTAAGAATTACTTATTCTTTCAATACACCAGTCAATACCAAAATCCAATCTACTTTAAACAAACATGTGGTACGTTCCCAACTTCCATATGCTAACATCATGCACTAAGTGGTCCAGTACTAATAAACAGTAGCACAGATAAATTAAGCACATACCATCAGTACTGGATCTGGAGCTCCTATCCAATTCTATTTTTCACTTCTCTTTGTGAACTGCCGAGGTCATGTTCAACTGTGATGCAAGGGTTGTCATATACTTACAGAACTGTGCACTGTTGGAACCATTCAGTATATGCAGCTACCTACATGCATGCAGCAATATCCCTGTATAAAAAAACAAAAATTGATCATTGTCAACCCATCCCACACATAAAAAAATATATTGAATCCTACAAACCATAATTATCATTGTATATGAGAAGATACTCACTGATATTTTTGGGTAAAAACCATTACCTGATGCATGCCATCACGAAACCTTTGCATGCAGCAACTTCCATTACATTACCAGGTTACGATGGAAAAAAAAAAAAAGCCCACTTATATAACCACCTCCCACACTTTATATAAAAACACCCCAACCTGCCCACAATCTCCTTCTTAACCATTGACATTTAACTAACTGCCATTTCCATAGGGGGAACAAAAAACACAAAAGTCCCCAACACTCAAAAAATCCCAACCATATGAGAGATGCCTAAGCATCTCCTGGAGCCTCTTCTTGAGACTCTCTATTTGACTCCAACTGTGAGTTTATCATGTTTAGTTGTTTTTCATGCTCAGAAAACTGTTTGCGCAGATCAGCCATATCACCCAAAATCGACTCTAGTTGAGTCTTGTAAATGTCTGCAAAAGTCTTGTTTCTTACATTCTCCTCGGCCAATCGTTTAAATGCCTTATTTTTTTTGCATAAAAGGGGAGGGCTCAGGAATGACTGAATGGCCCTGCCCTTGTGCATAGCCAGATTTATGGCCTAAGACCTCTTTGAAAACATCAGCAGCAACATCAGTATCCTGAGCCTCTTCAGTCTCTTTCTCATTCAACCTCTCTACCATCAGATTCTGATATTTCATAAAGAAAAACATCAGTGCATGCAGGTCAGCCATGCATGTTCGAAGTAAATAATTAGAAATCATCCATAAAATGTATCAGCTAACTCACATAATTGTGTTCACTTGCTGCATTGATGAATTTCCCCTTCTCCTTAGACCAATGTGTTTCTTTGTAAAAGGCAATCATATTAGGTGCCTCCTCACCCTTCATTTACAATTTATGTTAATTAAGGTTCAAAAGCATTGTATGGACAGAAAATCATTCTCCCACACTCACTTTATTTACTATATATCTTACCTTCTCTTCCATAATCCTGACCAAAGATTTCCTCCCACCAGTATGTTTGACCTTCTGTTTTTTCCTATTATTTGTATTTCTACGAGACTGCTCTTGAAAGAATTCCAAAGATTTATTGTCATGCACTTACACACAGGAAACAATGCCTCAAGAAAACACACAATATATATAGATGACACCTAAAAGAGGAAAAATAAACACAATATCCATGTTTTCCCAACATGAATATAACACTATCCATAGTTACCTTGAATGTCCCGCTAGCCCACCTATCACATAGCCACTCCCAAACATGTGGCTCCACCGACGATCTCCGACCAGCTACTGCCTCCTCATGCGATGCATATTTAAGGTAGTGCTTGTGTAGTTCATAATGGTACGCATTGTACCTATCAGCGAGTGTGTTTACTACAGCCTCTCGATGATTGTCTTTTGACCAATCCAAGATAAAATCACCCTGCAAAACATTGTACAAGTTCACATACACGTTGTCACTCCAAAAATCACATGCATAATCATAAATAAAAATCATTTATATATATATAAAACCCCTACTCTAACACGATTGATGAGCTCATGCTTCTCCTTGTCGGCTGCCACACTCCAACTAGCATGCCGCATTTCAGCATGTACTCTTATAATCCAGCTCACTCGACTACTGAATATAGTGGCATTTTCACATGATGGACCCCTATGCCCATCCTTTATGTTTAAAGGGATCTTACCAAACTTTCTCAACCTTTCAAATGATGTACCCTTCGCAGGCCCTCGGCCTCGTTTTTTAATGGGTGGAACTATATTAACGACATTAATAAACTTGTTAATGTTATAGAATCATGGCTAAGGATTCTAAACAGAAAAACTAGTCAATTACCAAAGCTGAACATCATACTAGCTACCTGCCAAGTCTGTGATGTTATCCCCCTCATTGTCGTCATGTTGTACACCATGATTGGACTCTTCTACACCCACCTCTGGTACTGCTTCAGTTGAGGCATCAACTATGGGATCTTCCTCATCTCTTAGGCTCCTTGTCGGAGGCACCAACTCTGGAACTTCGTCAATAGGGCTTGATGTGACAATTAGTGGACGTCTGTGTCGAAGACCCCGACCTCTTTTGCCTCTAATCACCATTGTTGTATTTCCTGTAATTACAATACAACAACCAACATGGAACCCATAACATAACCACGTATGACTAGTTATCAACACTAGTCCTAGTTGTGTTAGCGTTTTCATAAGTACTATCTACGAATAATTCCCCATCAACATCATTATGTAAGTTAACATCACTGTGTGAATGTGTGTGAAAATATACATGGCTTCCTCAGGTTACAAAAGATATTGAAAATTCAACATAAAGTCACGTTTTCACCAAAAACCCATAACATTCTTTCAAATTTTCCAGAGCTCTAACACACCTCATGTCATCTATTTTGAATAATTGGTAATGATATGCCATCTTAGGAGTAGATGGCATAACTATACCTAATGTTCATTATTCACCAATTAATACGCACTTATCACATGCAAATCCATTGAACACTCTTACTTCAACTTATGCTCAACCCAATCCATGCACATTGTATAATCACAATATCCATAACATTCTGGCTTCTTCATCAAAGGAAGTGAATTTTAAAAACTTTGGAGTTATCACAATCTGTCTCTTGTTAAAATCAGATGACTTATCACATTTAAAGGATGTGAAAACATAAATATCTAATCTGTTTGTCCTCCACTTTGAGACAAAAACCTAAAGTAAAAATGAGAGAGACTGCAACACACCATCCAAAGGGTATGCTGCTGCTCCCTGGGTTCACATACACTTAGCAACTTGGTTGAAGTGCATAGAAGGTACTTCTATGTTAACAATGACAACTTTCTGTAAATTATATGTACTATCTTCTTCTAATTATTCCTTATATGCAAACCCCAGTATACATTATTACATACCTCAATATCTATCAAAATTCCTACCATTTATGAAAAATTAGTCTTTACAGTCAACATTCAGAAAATTTAGCAAAGTATATGCCTCTGGAAATTTTCCAGATTTTTGCCATTGTTATATCACACAGAAATACCATGAAGAGAATGTCTTTGCTCATTGAAGGCAAGAATATTATTCTAGGGTTACAAAAAAGCTGTACCTTTTCTTGTCTGAGTTGGTTAGTTCTTCAGCCAAATAGGTGAACAAGTGTGGTGGGACTTCAGTATGTTCAGAAACTGTGGTGTGCGTACTTGGAGTTTGGTCTTCTGATTCAGAACCCTGGATTCTAAATCTCCTTGCTTAATCACTCAGTCTTAATCTGGAACCCAGAGCAGTCGACATGAACTAGCCTTTAGAACCCACAAAATACTGATGTACAGCTCCTGTCACTTCCGAGGTCATAGACTGGCGCCAGTTCACCCACTCTCCAGGCTTTAAAATCCCGCCTCTTCCAAATATTACTTTCCCGCGTATGCCTCTGAAACCAAGCATGTATGTGGTCATATCTCACCTTTTCTGCTATGCACATGGGTCATCAGAGGTCTTGTTAGGGGCTGGAAAAACTGTGAATTGTATATTAACATTAAAACACAAGAACTACTTTAATTTGATAATGTGATAAATGAAGACAGCTGGCGTTATTTGGTACACATGTTAGTATATGATAGAAATCACCATGCAATTAAAAAATATGAAAACATTCCTATAAAATGCACGTTGATATGAATTGGTGTTCTCTGCCCAACATATATCTTTGTGTCCAAACTATGGGCTGGGCCAACTTTGTTTTAAGTATTTTAACCCTCTTAGAAACAAGAACTACTTTAATTTGATAAAGTGAGAAATGGAGACAGCTGGTGTTATTTGGCCCACATGTTAGTATATGATAGAAAGCACCATGCAATTAAAAATTATGAAAACATTCCTATAAAATGCACGTTGATATAAATTGGTGTTCTCTGCCCAACATATATCTTTGTGTCCAAACTATGGGCTGGGCCAACTGTGAATTAAGTATTTTAACCCTCATTCACTAGAACTACTTTATTTGATAATGTGACTAATGAAGACAACTGACATTATTTGGTACACATGTTAGTATATGATAGAAAGCAAAGTGCAATTAAAAAATCAATTATGAATGAGGCTTTTTACTCATTCATCTACATTAGCTTTTTAATCGTGTTACAGTTACAATAAAAGGATTTTGTTGATGTCTTAGTGTGTAAAGTATAAAACGCTAGTATA
>NW_023361815.1:0-325 GCF_001411555.2 Juglans regia
TATCACTTAAATAAATATTTTATCAAATATGTTATCACTTATAAATAGAATTATTTTTTAAAAAAATATTATATAAACGCATTAACGAATATTATCTCTTTATATATATAAAATGCATATCAAACAGAAATTGTTGGTTTAACGTATTTTTTTTATTTTCTGCTAAAGTTAACGAAATTTATCAATTTGTCCGTTATCTATAAAATTCCCAGCTGTCAGCCATCATAAAAGCAATTCCATTATAAAAGCAATCTCGGTTAAAAAAAATAGAAACAAAAAACTCTTCATATTTATTCTATTCAGGCAGTTGCTAACTTACCCATTC
>NW_023361816.1:0-323 GCF_001411555.2 Juglans regia
GGCCATTTCGAACTGAATTTCGGCCTGTACCGGCCTATATTTCGGCCGGTACCGGCCGATATTTCGGCCTGTATGTTTTTTTTTTTTTTTTTCATTTTTTCAAACTACAAATTTATATTTTAACCCCTATTTAGACTAGACTATTTATAATTTATATATATATATGTATTTATATATAATTTATTTATATGTAGACTATTATTTTGAAATATAATTTTGATATATATTTATATATATAATTTATTTATATATCGACTATCCCGAAACGCTATCCCGAAACGGTACCGGTACCGAAATATTTCGTTCCAGTGCCTTGACCGGTA
>NW_023361817.1:0-323 GCF_001411555.2 Juglans regia
AGCATTCCTTTGTAGCTGAGCAACAATATATCGAATTGTCTGAACTTCCATTGTCAATTAATATCCCCCTGGTGGTAAAATTTGCCACCAACATTGTTATCACTAAAGCATCATCATGGGGATATACAACCCCTCGACTATCTTCCTCGTCAAAAGATATTGTGGGGGATACTTGTACTCGGGGCTATTTGTCATTCATTGATGTATTGCATGAACATTTGTGGGAGTATCATTTGCCATACAATGACGTGTTGCATGGACGTTTGTGCAAGTATCATTTTTCCTTCATTGATGTGTTGCATGAACGTTTGTGGGAGTACCAT
>NW_023361818.1:0-321 GCF_001411555.2 Juglans regia
CTGAAGTTGGAATTTCTGATTTAATATATAAACTTTTCTTTATAGACTAGACTAACTAATCAAGGTAGAAAAGTGTTGTTCTTGGGCATGCAACCGTATGAAGTTGCAATAAATATATCTTCTTGATGTTTGAGATTGGAAGTAGGACTGTTCATCCGAATTTCGACCCGAAAACTCGGGTATACTGAGACCAAAACCTAGGTTTCAAACCCAAGCCGGAATCTATACCAAGTTAGCCTGAGTCAGACCAGGTTCGAAACCTGGATAAATCCAGGTTTTCTAAAACTTGGATTCTGCGTTGAACCTGGTTTTTTTTTTTTT
>NW_023361819.1:0-320 GCF_001411555.2 Juglans regia
ATCCCACGGACTGAGCTTTTTGGAAAATCCTTCTCTCAAGAATTTTCTCTTGCACAATCTCTTGAAGTTCTACCTAGATCTTCCAGCTCTCAATACTTGTGACTATGTGTTGTTCAAGTGTATGAAACCCTCAGCCGACTTCTCTACAAATAGGTAATCATGTAATTGATTTGGAGAAGGACTCTACTGACAGGTTTATCCAGAATCTGAGTCAGATACGTTGTTCACTATCTGCGAACATCTTGGACTAGATTACTTCTTCTAAATTGTCTTGAGTTCAAATAAGACTTGTATTTTTATCTCAGATCGGAAGAGCACAC
>NW_023361820.1:0-319 GCF_001411555.2 Juglans regia
GTAAGTAGAGAACATATACTAGTATGAAAACATGAGTATTTACAGAGTTTAGAATGCAAAACAAAGCACTTCTTATTTTCATAATGCAAAGTCAAAACATGTTAATAAAAATATCAGAGCGAAAGTTTAAAAATACTCATATTCAAAAATATCTTTTGACATAACATAATTGAACATCATCATCTTATCATATCATATCATATCAGAACAGAGACCATGTTTAATCTCCATGGTAGGGTTGTGCATTCTGCAGAAAGCTAAGCAGAACATAAATCACCATGATACCAAAGCGCGAATGTTATATTAAAACTTTTAAGAT
>NW_023361821.1:0-318 GCF_001411555.2 Juglans regia
TATAATAGTGGATACGGCCCAGCCACGGGTAATAATAGTGGATACGGCCCTGCCACGAGTTAGAGTGGTGGTCTCTGTTTTGAGTGCACACCTTGGTGACAGAGTGTTTCATGTTCTGCTTGACTATTCGCAGATGCACAACCCTACCACGGGGGTTATACATGGCATCTGTTCTGATATGATGTTCTGATGATGATGATGATCATTTATGCTATGCCAAAGAATATTTTGAATGAAATTATTTCTAAATCTTCGCTCTGATATTTTGATAACATGTTCTGCTTCCGCATTCTGAAAATGAAAATGTTTTGTTCTGCA
>NW_023361822.1:0-318 GCF_001411555.2 Juglans regia
AAATTTTAGGCCCATTCGGTTTAGGCCCTTTAAGGCCCACGAATTTGGTCACCATAGGATTGCTTCATGGCTAAGTTTTGCACCCCCACTTGGCTGGCCAGATCTGTACAAGAAGGTCCTAGAAGGTTCTAGAAAGACAAAGCAAAAAGGGCCACCTCACTCTTTCACTCTCACACTCCACCTTGAGAAAAGATCTTGGTCTGATTTTTATGACAAGAAAAGGCCAACACTCAACCATTCATTCAGTCCTATCACTTTACATAGCTTGTGTAAGAAGCTCTTCAGTCCACTTCCCACGAAAAGCAGCTCTCCTTTACA
>NW_023361823.1:0-317 GCF_001411555.2 Juglans regia
AATAGAAGTATACTTTCAAATTAACTTGTAATTCGATGATATATGTTAAATTATAAAATTAATTTTATTATAAAATATATCTAACGTATCATATAAAATTATATTAATTTATAAATTTATTTTTATTGAATCTCTTTACAATTTAAGTATCTTAAAAAAATTATCTAATTACTTTAACTGGCGTAAATAGTAGAGTATGTATCTACATATAATAACATATATTATTTTATATTTTATATGATCAATAGTGATAGATTAGATCTCTAATTACAGAATTAACTTATACAACTACTATAAAATAATATATTATAGATCGG
>NW_023361824.1:0-316 GCF_001411555.2 Juglans regia
CCCGGGGCCCCCCCCCCCCCCCATAGTGACTGTGCAGGTGATCGGTTGTATATCAGGGGTATGAAGTTGCTCAGGCCCGCGAAACACAACATCAATAATGAGTTCTATAGCAATTGGCACATTAGAATTAAAATACTTTAACCTTTCTTAAAACGATATATGAAATTTAAACAAGTCACTCAATCAAAAGCTCTCATCAATAACTTCCAGATTGAGACATAAGCAACAAAGGAAAATAGAAGACAATCAACCAAAACGAAAACAACTATTATGATATTTTTAGAGCAAGCAATATATTCAAGCATATAAGCAAAAA
>NW_023361825.1:0-119188 GCF_001411555.2 Juglans regia
GGTGCACCTTGCAGAAACTGTAAGTCAAGTCACAGTGTGATAGCCCCACCGCCCAGCTCGTTGGCAAACTGTGAACCCCACGTAGCCCCGCCACTGCCTCTGCATTAGGACCCCCTTAGCACAGTCCCTGCACCACCACCGTTGCACCCCTTCTCAGCCAACGTGGTACAACTCACACTGCCCAGCCACCCTGCCTCATCCATGGTCAATCAAACACTGAAGAAACCTCTGTTTTTGTCTCCAAAAACAGAGCAAAGTTTCTTTTCTGCTTGCTGTTGTTCGACGTAAACCAGCCGAGCGATGCCATTGCCAACCTCTTCCACGACATCGCCACCGAGAGTATCGTTGGGCGCTGCACTCCATCCAAGTTCGTCACTCTCCTCTCGGTAAGCTACCCCCAAACTCAACTCTCCTCTCCGTCCATGTCTGTCTCTCTCTCTCTCTCACTCCCTCTCCCTCTCATCTCTCTCCCTCTCTCTCTCAATCTCAGTGCTTTGCCGCCGCCTGGACCACCTTCGACCTCTGCCCAGCACTACCGTTGCGTCACTCGTTCTCTTCTCGGTGAGTATCTCGCGCCCCGCCTCGCCGATTGTTGCACCGTAAACAAATTCAGTGTTTTCTCAAAGAATTTACGTAAAGTTAGTTATTTCATATTTTTGGATATGAAATTGCAATATTACCCTTATTATTGGGTGGTTTCAATTTAGTATTATGTTTATATTAAATTTTTTTTTTTTTTTTTTTTTTTTTTTACATGGTCTTTGTAGGAAGTATAAGAATTTTACAGAAAATCACTTAAGTATTTTTAACATGTTATCAGGTAAATTTTTGTTTTATAGAGTAAATAATATTGGAGTAATGTTATTATTTTCCACTTTAGTTATGATTTAGTCTATTTAAAAATAGTTTTGATTTACTTTAAAATATTTTGGGATAATTATATTATTCTAATATTAAACTTTATAGTTTGTTTTCATTAATAAATAGGTCAGACTTTCAAATGTTTTAGTCAAAGTTATTAAATCAATATTGATGATTTTTAGAAAGTGATGATTTATAATTTGAGGTTATGGAATTTTAGGTTTTGAGGAACTAAATAGGTTATTTTAGAAGTTTAGGATTAGAGATCGAAATACATGATTAATTGGAAATTTACGAGAATTACGTGGTTATTTTTATAGGTGGCGATTAATTATCGTTCGACATTTTTAGGAAAATTCTAAAAAATCTAAGAAGTTCAGGTAAGCAGGGTTTCTATGCTAGACTTTGCATTAAAATAAATTGAGCTGAGGTTATTTTTGGAAACTATACAATTTGATTTTTGAAAAGAAATTTGAACTACTTCAATTATTTGTTCTGCATTACTCATGAGATTCTGTTTAAGAAGAAAGTATTTTCTATCATGACTGGTGTAGACATGAGCTTATTTTTGACATTCTGTTTCTGAACTTTGAAAAAGAGAGCGAATATGAAATTTGAGCATAAATTATGTTGTGATATGATTTTGTTCTGTTCTGAAAATTTTGTTCAGTACTTTGTTTGGATAAGACGTGATTTCTGAAAACCTTTGGCATGACTCTCTGATTCTGAATTTGATTCTGTTTCTGTTCTGTTCAGTTACGGCCCTGCCACGGGTGATAATAGTGGCATACGGCCCAACCACGGGTTATAATAGTGGATACGACCCAACCACGGGTAATAATAGTGGATACGGCCCTGCCACGGGTTATAGTAGTGGTCTCTTGTTTGAGTGCACACATTGGTGACAGAGTGATTTATGTTTTGCTTGGCTATCCGCAGATGCACAACCCTACCACGGGGGTTATACATGGCCTCTGTTCTGATATGATGTTCTGATGATAATGATGATCATTTATGCTATGCCAAAGAATATTTTTGAATGAAATTATTTCTAAATCTTCACTCTGATATTTTGATAACATGTTTTGCTTCCGTACTCTGAAAATGAAAATGTTTTGTTCTGCATTCTGAATTCTGTAAATTCTCATGTTTACACACTGATATATGTTCTCTGCTTACTGAGTTGTTGATAACTCACCCCTTATCTCCATATATTTCTCAGATATGTTTTATGGTTCAGCTGGAGAACAAGAGTAGAAATTTTAGCAAGGTGTGATGATCGTAGTGGAATAAGTGCCTGAGGGTACAAATGCTTATGTGAGGGTCGTAGTTAGTAAACTGATTTATTTTTCGGGTATTTGATTTGATAAGTTGAGGATGTTTTCGAGTTTTTGGAGAATTTCTAATTTATGTTATTGGAGATTTCTTTATTGTCGCCATGGAGAAACTTAGATTTTTGGATTGATTATGTGGATTAATATTTTATGGGATTTTCTGAATTTTATAGTTGTGTTATTTAAGTTAATTTTAAGTATTAAGAGCTAATTCTCCAGACCTCTGAGAACGGGGCGTTACATAAGTACTTGGTTACTGGATTATGGTTTTGTTGCCTCTAGAGCTGATCCATCCCTCTTTATTTTTACGCATCATGATACTCAGATTTATTTGCTAGTGTATGTGGATGACATAGTCATCACATCCTCAAAACAATCTATTATTACATCATTGATTCATGATTTGGGTTGTGCATTTCCTGTAAAAGACCTTGGCAGACTTGCCTTCTTCCTAGGCATAGAGGTTGATTATACTCATGAAGGGATTATGCTATCTCAGCGCAAATACCTCAAACAGTTGCTTACCCGAAGTAAAATGATGTAAGCAAAACCTGTGTCTTCACCCATGGCCTCATCTCTTAAATTGTCTAGACATGATACACCTGATTTTGAGGATGCCACATTATATAGAAGTATTGTGGGTGGTTTACAATATTTATCCATCACAATACTCGACATCTTTTTTGCAGTAAACAAAGTCTGTCAATTCTTGCATACACCCAAACTTTCCTACTGGAGTGCAGTCAAACGGATTTTAAGATACTTAAAATCCACAATCAATCATGGCTTACTCTTTGCATCAAAATCCAGCCTCACACTACAAGCTTATTCTGATGCCGATTGGGGTGGATGTCCCGATGATCGTAGATCAACTGGGGGTTATTGCATATTCTTAGGAAAACACTTGATATCATGGAGCTCTAAGAAACAATCTACTGTGGCCAGATCTTCCACTGAGGCAGAGTATAAATCAGTTGCCTCATCTGCTGCTGAACTTATTTGGCTACAAATTATTATGTGTGAACTTGGCATCCATTTATCTCAAGCTCCAATTCTATGGTGTGATAACCTTGGTGCCACTTACCTCTCAGCAAATCCAGTGTATCATTCAAGAACAAAACATATGGATATTGACTATCATTTTGTAAGAGATAGAGTGGCTGCCAATACCTTAAAAGTCTCATTCATCAGTTCCCAAGATCAAATTGCTGAGGTGCTTACAAAGCCTCTTGTAGCTGACAGGTTTCTTCGTTTCAAGACAAGTCTCAATGTTGTAGACACACCCTTGAACTCGAAGGGGCGTATTAGAATAAATCTCATTGAAGTACCTTAGTTACATGTGAGCTGAGCAATACCTCAAATAGTTGGTATTCATTTTCTGTTTTTCACTGTAAATACCGTAGAGACTATAGGTTGTTACTGTCTACAGTTACATGTAATAGATTATATTCCTTTATTTCCTTTTTCACAATGTAGAAATATACACACAACAGAACACATCAATACAATTAGAATTACATTCTGTGAAATGCTTTCTCTCTATTTTCTTTACTCTCTGTTATCTAACACGCCTGCGACCCGAGCTCCATGCTGTGCTTCCCATCGGCTGGAGGTGCAGTGGTTTCTTGGGTAGAGGTGGTGTTTAAAGTAGAGAGAGAAATAGTGTGAACGTGGTAGAGAGAGAGAGAGAGAGAGAGAGAGAGTTGTGTATGCTTGCTACTGGGGGGGATTTTCTGTGTGAGGGTGACTGGCGAGAGGTCATTGGGGTGGCTAGCGACCTAGAGTGGGGACAGAGAAGGAGGGTACGACAGAAAGAGAGAGAGAGAGAGGATGATAGGTACAAAGAGTGATGGAGACAGAGAGATCAAGAGTGGCAGGAGCTCACTGTAGCAGCGTCGGAAGGGGAGGGGCATGGAGGGGGTGGCGACTGAGGCTAGGGTTTTCGAACCCAATAGCTTTAGGCTTCAGAACCGAGAGAAGGAGGAAGAACAGAGACAAATCAACGGCGTGAGGCAGTGCTGCAACGACGAAAAGAGGCTAATGAAATCAAAGGGAAAGATAGGGTATCAAGGTTGGGAGAGAGGATGACAGAGATAGAGGATCGAAAGATGCTTCCTACAACGAATATGTTGACAGATGATGACGACGACGACGGCGGTGGGGCAAGGCTTGGGTTGTAATGATGGCTCATAGAGAGAGAGAGAGAGAGAGAGAGAGAGTATGCTAAACAAAGAGAAACATAAGAGAGAACAGGAGGAAAACTTTCCAGCATCGGCATGCTCGCGGTGTAGGGCTTGGCCGTCGACAGCACACGGTGAGGCTGCGGTACGACGAGGATGTAAGGGAGAGAAAAGAGAAACAAAGATGGAGAGAGAGATGGGGGCAGAGGAGCTTTTCAGCGGCGAAAGGATTATGGTGGCAGAGACGGTAGCAACGGACGAAGAGGAGATGTGGGCGGCAAGTTTGATGACACAGAAAATAAAAGGGGAAAGGGAAAAATGGGTAAACCAATGCAATAACGGAAAACAACAATATTAACAATAATTTTCGATAGATGAGAAATTTGTTAATAGTAGTTAAATAGTTTGTAAATAGTAGTAAAATAATTTGAATTAAAATAATTTATGAAATTTTAAGAAGAATAAAAAAATTAAATAAAAATATTATAAAATAAAAATATTTTTAGAATATAGTTTTTTAATATTATTTTTATTTTAAAATTTGAAAAAATTAAATTATTTTTTATATTTTATTTAAAATTTTAAAAAATTTATAATAATTAGATATTTATTAGATGAAAAAGTTAAAATTTAAAATTTAAAATTATTTATATTTGAGTGATGTTGTTGGGACGAGACAAATGGGACCCAAGAATAATTTAGCTGGAAAGTAAAATGACCCAACTCACCTCCCTACATCTTCCAAGCTTGGGCAGCTTATATGACAACTCTGCTCCAGTGTTTTACTCGTTTGAAATATGTGTCGTGTGTTACCTCCTTTCTGTCGTTTCATGTTGATTTTCAACTAAACCTTTTGTGATGGTTTTGTTTTTTATTTTACATCTGGATAGTAAGATAAGATAAGATTATATAAAAAATTTATGAATAATAATGTAATAGTTTGTAAATAGTAGTAAAATAGTTTTAGTTAAAAGTTTTATTAGGTTTTCGAAAAGGAGAGAAAAAATTAAATAAAAAAACTATAAAATTAAAATATTGTTAGAATATAATTTTTTTAATATTAGTTTTATTTTAAAATTTGAAAAAATTGATTTCTTTTATATGGATGTTTGGGAAAGTTGTAATGATTAATAATGATTAGATAAAAAAGTATAAAAGAGAAATTGAAAAGTATTTTTGTTCAAATAATGTTTGGATGTTGAGATGAAATGAGATAAGATAAGATTGGATGAAACCAATTGTTTATCCAAACGGGGCTTAAACCCTCTTGATTTTCAATATGACATAAATGAGATTCATTAATCAAGACATCCTCCTACATATATGCTTCATGTGTGAGGTTTTAAATGCCACCACTTGGCTTCTTGCTGAGTAACGTGGTTGCATTTAAATAAAATATTGTCTGAGGATTGACGGCCAAGCTATTTGATATGTAATAATTATGTCAGTTAAATAAAATATTGTGCATTGATAGAAAATCTCAACTCATTGAAATATATGAAGAAGAAAATGTTAAACATCATTTGTTATTGAAAACTAGCCGATTTCTAGCGGTTACGTAGCATTTGTTATGTAACAAGAAAACTAGCCATTTCTAACTATTGAAATGTATCATAAGTGGATTATAAGATAATTGATCTGTTCAAATTTCATAATAGATAAGAATGAACGGGAGTTTTCCTCCTAAAATATATCTCTTCATCTTGTAATTCTCAAAACAATGTGTTTTTTAGTTATTCTATAAAAGTGCTATTGTAGAACAATGAGAAAAAGAGGGCTTCAGTGTATCCTATGAACAATTTTATCAATACTCTATAGCACGTTAAAAGGCAATCTTGTAGTACTTTCAAGGTTGCCTTATTGACATAATAGAGCGTTACTGCTGGAAATGGTTTAGTCCATGTTCGTACGTTACCAACAAATTCCAAAATCATTCCCCTTCTTTCCATGCGGCTTCTAGAGCAATAAACTCATATTCCATTGTAGAATAAATTATACAAGTTTGATTCTTTGATCCCTATGAAATCACAGCTCCTCCTAACAGAAAAATCCTCCCACTTGTAGACTTTGAGTTTGATTCTACACTATTCCAACTTGTATCACTGTATCCTTCTAATACAGCGAGATCCTTTTGATAGTGTAGACCATAATTCATAATCCCCTTTAGATATTCTAAAACCCTAGAAATCACATCCCAATTCTCTTTACCTAGATTGCTAGTAAATCTGCTTAACATCCCAATAGCAAATGCAATATCAGGTCTAGTGCAATGCATATCATACATTAGACTCCCTATTACACTAGCATATTGCAGTTTGGATCTACATCTTCATGTATTTTCTCTCAATTTAAGACTATGATCATATGGAGTCGAGATTGGCTTTAGGTCTTCAAGTCCATACTTCTTGATCACTTTCTCAATATAATGAGATTGTGTCAAGGATAAACTATTGATTGTTTTCATAATTTTAATCCCAAGGATCACAACGACCTCTCTCATATATTTCATGTCAAATATTGAGGAAAGAAACTTTTTAGTTTCTTCAATATATTGAAACTTTCTTCCAAATATTAACATACCATTAACATAAAAACAGATAATCACACAAGTATTATTATCTACTTTATAATATACATACGTATCAACATCGTTTACTATAAAAACATAAGATAAAACTAGTTTATCAAATTGTCATTGTTTAGGAGTTTGTTTCAAACCGTAATGGGATTTAATCAATTTATAAACTTTCTTTTCATGACCAGCCATAATAAAACACTCGGGTTTCTCTATATAAATCTCATCATCTAGGTCACCATTTAGAAAACATTTAGTGAACTACTAGATGATTGAGAGATGCAAGAGAAATTAAATTCTAACAGTTGATATTCTAGCAATAGGAGCATATGTATCAAAATAATCTATACATTCTCGTTGTTATATTCCTTAGCCACTAAACGAGCTTTAAATTTATTACTAGAGCCATTGGCATTAAGCTTTCTAAAAATCTACTTACATCCTATTGCTTTTGAACCAGGAGGTAAATTAACTAGTTTCCAAGTTTGATTTGAAGCTAGTGATTCTATTTCATCATTTATACATCTTCCCATATATCTATATCTTGTGATGACATAACTTCTTGGTAAGATGAAGGATCACTTTCAACGTTAAAAATAAATTTAACTTCATTCTTCATATAATTTCTATCTCCTTATATAAGATAGATAAGAAAATCGAGACCTTTTGGTAGCTCTTCCTTAGTTTAAATTCACTAGGATGCTCAATTTCATTTTCAGAAGTGCTAGGGACATAGACATGAGTAGTATTATTTTGAGAATCAGGCTTAATCAAATTTTCAAAAAATTCAACATCTCTAGATTTATATATCACATTTGAATATAGGTCCAAAAATCTGTAAGTCATTTTATTTTGAGAATATCCAATAAAAACACACCTATAGGTTTTAGAACCCAATTTTGGTCTTTTAAGATCTAGTTTTTTAACATAGGCTAACACTCACACACTTTTAATCTCTTCAGAGATGGAGGATGTTTATGCCATAATTCAAAAGGAGTTTTTAAAACTTTCTTATGGGGCACTCAATTCAAAATATAACAAGCGGATAAAATTGCGTCACCCCATAAGTTAAGAGGACAACCGAAACTTAAAAGCATAGAATTCACCATCTCAACAAGAGTTCTATTTTTTCTTTTGATTATACCGTTTTGTTGAGGTGTGTAAGGTGCATTGACTTGGTGATTTATCCCATGAATTTCATAGAATTTAGTAAACTCAATTGATAAATATTCACCACCTAGATTAGACCGTAAGGCCTTAATCTTTTTGCCGAATTGGTTTTCTAGTACTTCAGCTATATGATTAAAAAAACTTAGAAAAAACTTCATCTTTACTCGTGAACAAATAAACATGTGAATATCCAGTAAAATCATCAATAAACAATCAATATTTTTCTAGAGGTGAACTTTAGAGCAACGGCTCCCTTTCCAACAAGTTTGGTTTGAATGTTTTTATCCATTTTCATCTCAGTTCCATCATCAACCACTTCATAAGTCTTAAAAAGATTTCTATCATTCGAGATATGAAGTGTAGCTCCACTATCAAGCCACCTTTCATTCTCGGATGTCACATGGTTAGCTTCACAAGCTGTCACAACGAGGTCTTTAGTCACACCATTCGCTTCTTCTCTCTTATACCGACATTGATAAGAGCGTGCCATTGCTTGCCACAAACAAAACAATGATCTTTCTTATTGTTTTGATCTTTGGGGTTCGGATTTTTCTTGAACTTTTTTCTCGTTCTTGGCCTGAAACTTATTCTTCTGCTTGGTTTTGTTAACATCAATGACGTTAACTTTTGTTTTCAACTCAAAAACACAATTTTTTGAGAATTATAAGATGGAGATATATATTTTAGGAGGATACTCTCGTCTGTTCTTATCTATTCTAAAATTTGAATAGATCAATTATCTTATAATCCACTTATGATGCACTCTAACAGCTAGAAAATGGCTAGTTTCTTGTTACGACACAAATGCTGCTTAACAGCTAGAAAATGACTAATTTTGTGTAACAAATGCTATTTAACATTTCATTTTTTATTATTTTAATGAGTTGATATTTTCTATCAATGTACAAAATTTTATTTAAACATATAAGGAAAATGATACATTACATTATTACTTAAAATACCCAAAATAATTTTATGATTTTAATAAAATCTAACATTAATATGGCGTAATGTATATGTTTGTTTTTGTTTTATTTTGTTTTGTTTTTTTTATTTTGTTTTGTTTTGTTTTGCCTGTTATTACATACTCAGATATACGTCTTTTGCGCGCTAACGTGCGCCGAGTTTCATCACTTCTGTTCGCCATGGCCGCAAGAGACGGTCACCACCATAACCATGTAAAGAAAATCCCTCTCTTTCCTCTCCTCTCTCTTCTCTGCTTTGCTTCCATCTTCCTCGTCCTCTCTCTCTCCAGGAAAACCTCCTCCAATCCTTTGCTCTCCCACCAAAGCTTCCAATTTGGACAAAGCCCAGTGCCTGACCCGAATGTAGCCCTAGGTGGATCCTGCGACTACTCGGATGGGGCATGGATCTACGACCACCAGCCGAGATCGGCAAGGTATGATGGCTCGTGCAAGGAGATATTCAAGGGCTGGAATTGCATCTCCAACAACAAATCCAACGGTTGGGAACTCACCAAGTGGCGGTGGAAGCCCCGGCGCTGTGATCTCCCGCTGTTCGATCCCGTTTACTTTCTTGAGAAGTACAGGAACACCAACATCGGTACTCTCTCCCTCTCTTTATTTAAGCTGTAACTTCTGTAGTGTTGCCCAGAAGATCTGAGTCATCATGTTACTTGTATAACCTAAGAAAGTTTAACAGTGCAGGGTTTGTTGGGGATTCCTTGAATAGGAACATGTTCATTTCTCTGTTCTGCACTCTGAAACGTGTTTCCAGTGAAGTGAAGAAGTGGCGGCCAGCTGGTGCTGATCGTGGATTTACTTTTCTGAACTATAATCTTACCATCGCATATCACCGCACAAATCTTTTGGCTCGCTATGGTAGGTAAGGTCTCTAATTGCGTGAAGTACTTCACAATGACATGAATAAATATTAATGTGAGGGCACAAATGATTGTTTTATTTCGGCTCGCTGATTACCAGACCCATATAGGGAGGTATAAACAACTTATAGAAAAAAGGCATGTTATTGAGTAGTCTGAGAAAGGAATTTTGGGAAATTTTCCCTTAAATTACTCGAGTCCATTCGCGGGAAACTCCTTGACAAAGGCCTCTGCACCCCAGGATTATTCAAAATTTTATTCATGGACATCCGATGCTAATTAAAAAATAGTTATTCAGGAATGTGGTTGGCAACAATGAGTAGGTTAGCTTAGACTTTATCATTGGTGGTGAAGAAGGGTGATGAAAGTGATGCTTAGGTTGGTTGCAATTTGGATGTTCGATTAACTTCTTCTCGTGTCTAAGTTGAAGCTATAGACCGTGCAGTGTTTCAATTTCTTTTTCGTTTGGGGGTCTCACATGCATGAGATTGCCTCGGTATTCATGAATTATAAGGTGTTGAACATAATACTTTGTTCTTTTTCTTAGTCGTTTAGTTGATTTTGTGCACATTATATTCTACAGTTTTGGGTAATTTAGGCTTGCTCTGGTCCTGTTTCGTGCAGGTGGTCAGCTAATGCTAATGGTGGTGTGTTGGAATCTCTTGGATTTAAAGAGGGTTTTAGACTTGATGTTGATGTTCCAGAAGGCACGTGGGCGGGTGCACCAGCCTTCCATGATATTCTAATTTTTAACACAGGACACTGGTAAATTTATGTCCTCCAAATATCCTAGGGAATTGATAACTGCTGGCCATATGACCATTGAAATTTAACATTGCATGTATAACAGAGCCAGTCAGTGGTGCTGTTTACTCTTCTGCTTATGATTTATTCTGTCCTGATATTTGTTATTTTTGACTATGGGAACAGTTTTAAGTGCAAGAAGATATCACTGATCCCTTATTTGGCCTTTTTTGGTTCTTGTTAATAGGTGGTGGGCTCCTTCAAAATTTGACCCTGTGAAGTCACCCATGCTTTTCTTCAAGAAGGATCACCCTGTCATACCTCCAATACCACCTGATGTTGGCCTGGATATGGTTTTAAAGCACATGGTACAGGATTGAATATATTTTTTTTATTTAATTTTAAGTAATTGCGAAGAAGATATAGGCTTACACAAAATGGTTGGTCCAACCATGCTTCAACTTTATAATTTCTGCAGGCTTGCACATATATAACTATTGCATGCTTGCAATGAGTAGTTTTTGTAGCGACTAGTGGTGTGAAAGTCCCACCCATTGGTAACACTACAGGGGACAAATTTTGGACCTAAACTTTTATGTGTAGGCAAGACAGAGATAGTCCTGACTCCATTCTGCAATCAGATGCTATATTACTCTGCACATCTTGTGTAATTCTGTAATTAGATGCTCAAACAGTGCATGTGCTTTCATGATAGGTCTTGTTCATAAAGAAAAATTTGCGACCAGGTGCTATCAAGTTCTTTCGTACACAATCACCTAGACATTTTGAGGGAGGTGACTGGAACCAAGGTGGTACTTGTCAACGGCTACAGCCTTTATCGCCAGAGCAGGTGGATTACATGGAACTTGCATTCTATTGTGTTTATCTAGTCTATTAAGTTTATTCTACATGCACTCCTGTATTTCTCTTTTGCAAGACAACATTAATCTAACAATATTTAAACTTTATAATATGGAGGCACACCTAGTTAAATAAGTTTTGAAATCTTGGTTTACATTTCAGGTTGAAGGACTCTTCTCTCTCAAGAATAATGGAACAAATGTGGAGGCACGCCTAGTGAATTGCCACCTAAAGAAAGCCCTTAAAAGGTCTGGTTTCCATATTTTGGACATAACACACATGAGTGAGTTTAGAGCAGATGCCCATCCATCCACATCTGGTGGGAAAAAACATCATGATTGTATGCACTGGTGCTTACCAGGAATTACTGATACTTGGAATGACTTGTTCATGGAGCATCTAAAAAATATTAAGTTTAGAGATTGATATGTTAATTTTTTCATTTTGAGTTTGCATTCTCTCTTGGTTTTGCACTATTCTTGTACAAATATATAATTGTTGGGTTGGTGGAGCTTGATTTTGTTGGTGTGGCAGCCCGATTTGACGACCCGACCCGACAATAATGTGTTATGTATTTTTTGGCGGATTTTCAATGATGCTTGAGCTAATATTTTTGGCACTACTTGCGAAGAGAAAAAGTGTCAGGAAGAAAGTTTGCTCGACACTTGCTCGAGCGAAGCTTGGATAGAGAGTTAGCTCGAGGCGCGCTCGACACTCTGCTCAAGCAAATAACACATAAAAGTAAAAATTTGGATTTTTGTCTTGTGGCATTATAAATATGTACTTAATGAACAATTTAATAGGTTTTGAGTGTTCTGAACAATGAGATTTCACTTGAAAGTGTATTTTGTGATTCCTCAGTACAATCAAATCCATTGCAACTCTGTGGACATAGGCACGTGCTGAACCACATTAATTTTGTGTTGTGTGATCGATTTGCTTGCATTTGTTTTGCTTTGTTTGTCATCTTTTTTTTACAACAATAATTCCTTGGATTGGATGTGTTTGTTGCTAGGCCTGTGCTGAAAACGTTAGAACCCGGCCTGTCCATGCAACCCGACCTGACCAAAAAAAGAAAAAAAAAAGAAAGAAAGAAAAAAGGTTAAAGTAACTTGTGGGTTGAACCCGTTGAAACCGATATTCTTATAAGTCGTATAAGAAAAAGTTCAATACAAGGAATTGAAGCCAGGAGCTCAAAAACCCTAGCCTCTATCAAGAAGAACGTCGCCATTTGCGGTCTCTGCAGCTTCCATCACCGGACTCTATGTCACCATCAAGAACAATGTCGACGTCGAGTCCCTGCTCGAGAAATTGCACATGGGTGGTGTTGGCTCCACCAAGGATCACGCTCCCCCTAAAGATTCTTCTTCTTCTTCTTTTGATGGGTTTGTGGTCGAAAACGAGATAGTGAGAGATGGCTGAGATTTCGCAGAAAGTTATGTTGTCGGAAACATTTTAGGGGGGGGTTCCTATGTTTTTTACCAATGTACAATGAAAAAGATGTGTGCTTTGTGTTTTTCTCTTTGGATTTGTTTAGTGTTTTTTATTTTCCTGCTTTCCTGGTTTTTACCATTGGGGTTTTCTCTTTGGTGCTATTTGTTCTTTTCTCAAAAGATTCTAAAGCTCGATGCTTCTCTTTGCCTTGTGTTTTCATGGATGTTTGGGTCAGGTCTAGAAGTGGAATCGATTGGTTCTGTGTATTGATATTAATTTTGAACCGAGGTAGGCCATGAATTCTCGAGAAAATGGGCTTTGTTTGTATTGGCAGATGTTGGGTTTTGATCTGATTGTATATGGATAGTGGGATTTGTAAGGATTTTTGGATTTGATCAAACTACTCTGTAACAATGGTTGTACTTTGGAACAATGGTTGTAGCTGTAACGACTTTTAGAATAAAAGAGGGAAGTTTGTTGCTTAAGTAAAACGGTGCACTTTGTATTGATTGGTATAGTGTCGTTTTGTTTACATAGTTGTGTGTTTTGAGCCTTAAGTGAAATGGTGAGTTTTGCTTTAAAGGTTGTAGTATGCGTTTTACGTTTCAGTCATGGTCGTTTTAAGGCCATCTTCATGCTCTGCGTGTATAAAACCAGTGCAGCTCATGTGTAAAAGCTATGAATTGATCATTGGACTTTAATACGATTTGGAGGTTGGGAATTCCTCGAAAATTCCCTGTCAAGATTCACGAATGGAATCTTGCATTTGAGAATAATTCTATTTACGGAAGTGACTTTCTCTTGCGTAGATTCAGTGGATTTCAAGGTTGTGATTGTTGTAGTATTCTTGTTAGCAGGCACATTACAACAATCTTTTCACAAATCGCCAAAAAATTCAGAAACTTGCAATGGATTGCTTTTATTTTGCATGAAGTAGACAAAACATCTTTAAAAAAGGCATATTCTAGAAAACAAAGTCTAAACTAAATAGGCAAAAACAAGGTACGTTTTGCTGTAATGGGAGGGTTGGATACAAAATTGGAGCTGAACCGGGAGAAGCATATATGAGGAATGTGTATTCCGATGCCGGACCCAAGCCCAGAACAGGTCCACTTCCAATGTGCAAGGTGCAATGGCTTGACATAGAGTGAACCTTTCCCTTGGGGAGGTACCTGTTTCATCCAACGCAAACTTCTTAGCATTAAAAAATCTGCACGAAACATGAAATAAATAGGAAGGATGAGAGGTGAGGCTGGTATACTACCCATTGCTTGTTGGCCTTGACTGCTTGCTGTATACAATTGTGTAATGATAGTAGCCTAACTAGGGAGATTTGAAAAAGTTGAATTGTTTATTATATTTTATATAAAAATTTGTAAAAATTGTAATAATGAGATGAGATGAGATGAGATGAGATGAAATCGTTTCTGTATCAAAACAAAACCTCAGACAAAAGTCAACAAAATAGTAAATATTGTAGAAAAATGAAGACAAAATACCACACCACCTGAAGCTCGACTTTGTGGTCAGGAAGAAACTCGAGGATGACGATTGTCCTGGCGGATTGAGAATATAATTGAGGAGAGAAAGAGACTTGCAAACCCGATGGTGGTACAGCCAAGAGAGACCGGTGAAACCCGACCACGGTGACAAAAATGGAGAAGGCCAATGAGAATGAGAGGTTAAAATGGGAGGAAAAAGGTGTTGAAACTTGAAATATGCTTTCACATGTTGAAATGGAGGATCGATGATTCAACGGAAGGGCTAGAAAATTCTTTTGAACCGGAATATAATTTGCTACATTTGCTACATTTGAGTCTACTGTTAAAAATAATCCCTAATCACCGTATCAAGCGCTATTGTCAATGGGAATGTGAACTAACTGCGATATACTTTAGAGTTGGCGGGCAAGATCAGATCGAGTAGACTCTATTGCTGCTAAAGAATAATTGTGAAACTTAGCATGTGCAAGGTCTTTTAAGGGCTTAGGAATCACATGAAGAAATGCAAGTAAAGAGAACATGTTTGCAATAACTAAATATTTCTTCTTTTAAATGAGTTCCATCATTTACAGTTTGTGAGTAGAAAGAGTAATCATTAACCGAGAATTTGATATTTCTAGTAGGGGAAAATTAAGCTACCCATGTGGTCTCAAATGAAATTTTTATTTAAAAAATAAATTCATTACAAAATCCATTCAAAAAGTCTAGTATGTTTTCAAAGATGAGATGAAATGAGTTGAGATTAAAATTAAAAATTGAATAAAATATTATTAGAATATATTTTTTTAATATTATTTTTATTTTGAAATTTGTAAATATTGAGTTATTTATTTTATTTTTTGTGAAAATTTAAAAAAATTGTAATAATAAGATGAGATAAGTTGAGAGTTAAGAAAACAAACGTGGAAGCTTTCATTCCTTTTCTCTATTAAAACGTCAATTACAACTAATAAAACCATCTTATGGAATTCCCTCAAAACGAACAAATATTTGTAGATTAATTATTTGAAAAAGAGTGATGCTCTTTGTTTCATTTGCGTCCATATATAGATAAGGTATAGTGAGTTAAAATAAAAGTTGAAAGTTGAATAAAATATTATTTTTTTAATATTATTATTATTTTATTATTTTGGGCATTGGGGGTGGACTTAAACCTTGGACCCTAGATAAGTGATATTAATACTTTCGGTCTTTCCAAGAAGCCCAATGCTGCATACATTATTTAAATGTGATAGGGTGCTCGACTCGGAAACAAATGAAGCCACAACTTTATTTTATTGGACGGTTAGGCACGCTTTGTGCTGACATGTTTTATAGGACGAATTTTTCTTAATCCATTTAAAAATTGACACGTACACTTGAGCACGTGACAAATACATATTTTTTTAAATGAATAAAAAAATGTTCACTTTTTAATTTAATCTATATTTGGCACATGTTTAATGGATAGTTGTTAGTTGTGTTATACACACACAACCGAAGAGGGGAGGGGTGGCCTGGCCCCCAAGGCTTGAAGAAAAAATTTCACTTGTTGATGGTGTTCCTAAAAAGCTTCAATTCAACTATTTATTCTATCCTAAAAATATTTGGCCCCTCTAAACTTATATCCAGGCTTTGTGCATGCATGCGTCAAGTCAATGTTAGAGATTAGAGTACAGCGAAAGTGTTTACCATGAGCGAAAAATCATAAAAAGGATGTGGTTGTTTAACAGACTTCTCCACAAGTGTTCATTCGAAATCATCATTTCGATAGTGGAATGTGCTATATGATAAGACTAGAGCAACACTCACATATTCTACAGTTTAAGTGCCAAAAGTAGAGAGAACCACACTTGAGAGAGATTTTCACTTTTATGCTATAAGTACGTACCTCATCCAAAGGGGGAGGAGCTATATAAATAATATCTCTAAGTGTAACCCTCATGCTAGCCATCAAGGCTCATGAAGTGGTTATTAAGCCACTTCATAACCCTAGCCAAGGGAAGGGGGAAGGGGTACCCACTATGGGCACCTCTTTACTAAAAGGAAAACACTATTCCTAACCTCCCCGGTCACATGGCAAACCTAGTCTGAAACCGTGTCCCAGTTCATCAACTAATTTTAGATTTCTTAATTGAGAGTGACATTCTTCCTGAGCTTTGAAAGGTGTGAATTCCCCCTGGTCCCTCCCCAGAACTAGGGCTAAGATGGCTGGGTCGAGAAATGCTTCCCACCTTGATCTGGTTGCCCCGTGCAATTCTCTCCCTCCCTCTCACTGTTGCTCTTCCTAGTGCAAATCTCCTCCCTCGAGTGTAGGAGTGTAACAAGTAAGGTTCAGTCCAATTTTGTACATTTTTAAGAAGTGAATCGGTATACATAGATTTTGAAAATTTAAGAACCGATACCAAATTGATTTACTACTGAAACTTGAACTTCTGGTTTTTCTGATTTATGTCCGGACTAGTTTTTCTGGTTTTATGGATTATCTATGTTAGTAATAATATGATGGTTACATATACTAAATTATTAGTCTATTTATATTATAGTATAAATACATTATTTTTTAATAATTAACACATACAAATATAGTATTGAGTTTAACTATAGTCTATATAAGTTCTAGACTTTTTATATAATTATATATGATCAAATGTGTAAAAATGTATTTATAAAAAGAAAATATGTTATAATTTATTATGCTAAAAATGTATTTATCCTTTATATATATATATCAAAAGTAAGTTTATATTAATATTTATGTTTAAGATTAGAATTTTATGTTATATTAATTTTATATTATAGGATTAAAATTTATATGTTATATAAAATGTAATACTAAAAATTATAAGATTAATTTTAATTTTATGTTATAAGATTAATAGACTTGAAGAATAAGTTTACAATTTCATATCATATTAACTAGTAATTTAGCATATAATATATATAATATATTATAAAAGATTATGTATAATATAAATAATTATAAATATATATTGATCTGGTTCGGTTTAAACCGGTTTTAAAAATATGAAAACCGGTACCAAACCAATTTAGGATCGGTTTCGGTTCTTAAGAACCAGTACCGCATTGGACCGCTTACAAACCAGTTCGATTCGGTTCAACCGATTTTTCGATTTTTTTTACAACCCTAACCATGAGTCATAACTTATAAACTCTTCCTAATTTCTCTTTTTCAAACTAATTTATAAATTTCAAAATAAATCCTAAAATATTAATAATAATAAATATAATATATAAGTATTTCCTACAAAAAAAAAAAAAACCCTAAATGAGAAAGAAAAGTAAAAATTCTAATACACCCAAGCAATAATAATTAGGCCTCGGATGCAGAAAGAACTCTCAACCATCTCATTTCTCACGATCTCATCATTACAAATTTTCAAAATTCTTACAAAATATAATAAATAATTCAACTTTCAAATCCTAAATAATAATATTAAAAATAATATTCTAATAATATTTTATTAAACTCATCTAAAACCATCTCATCTTATTTCATCTCACTATCAGCGAACTCTCAATATAATCTCCATCTTACGTGCTGCATCTTTGTGCTATTTAAATGTGCAATGGCCCGTTATTAGGTGAAGAAAATAATTGCGGTTTATTTTTAGTAGCAAACCTTGTTTTGATAGGATAAGCTATTTTTTAAAATAGTATAGTAATATATTTTAATAAACAAAACATGAAAAACAATTATATATATATATATATATATATATATATATATATATACTAGTTAGGGCAACGTGCGCTACACGTGTGCCCAATTGTCTACCATTAAATGCTGCGAGATGTATAATAGACATCAAAATATGACCAACTTCAGATAGAATCATCATGTAAAGCAAATCATCATATTATCACAAGCAGCATATGAGTAAGGATTTTGGATTAAATCATTTCCCTTTTTATCTCATATTATAAACCCTAATATCAATGATTATATCCAGTAGTATTTTTACGAGTTCCAGATAAAATAACATATAATGAGAATCTTGAATCTTATTAGGTAGCAAACTCAAGAATTAAATGCACTTAAATGAAATGTAACATCCATAAGCAAATTAAGATTATTTCTTTTACTAAAAATAAAATATTGTTTGGTTAAGCTTACCAAAATCTCTTGTTTAAAAGGTTAATGTTTCTATAATATTAAAAAATAATATTCTAATAATATTTTATTTAATTTTTAATTTTCATTTCAACTAATCTCATCTCAATTAGGATCTAACCTATAAAAAAAAACAACCTCAATATCCAAACTCACCTAATCGGCAAAAGAGCAAAAACATAAGAGAATTGGATTTGATGAGAAAAACAGGAAAAAAAGAGAGAGAGAAATTGATAAGAATACTGTTCATCCCTTACTTATTTTCAAATAAAAGTCTATTTGAAAATATATTTTATTCCAAAATTTTCATATCATATCTCATCTCCTTTTTAAACATAACTGAAATACAAAACTTTTAAAATAATCATTACAACTTTATCAAAATTTCAAGTTTCATATAAAATATAATTTATCTTTGTAAATTTCAAGACAAAAATACTATTATAAAATAATCATTACAAAATACTATTATAAAATAATTTATCTCATCTCCTTTTTAAACATAACTGAAATACAAAACTTTTAAAATAATCATTACAACTTTCTCAAAATTTCAAGTTTCATATAAAATATAATTTATCTTTGTAAATTTCAAAACAAAAATACTATTATAAAATTATAATCTAAGTGTCTGATAATATTTTAATTTTATAATATTTTTTATTTAACTCTTTCTCTCTTTCAATTATTTTTTATAAAATTTCATCTCATCTAACTCTCTCCAACATTATATAAATTTTCAGAGAAGGAAAAAATTAAAAATGTTCTAATATATATTAATATATTCTAGACCATATTATTTAACACTAAAAATAATGTTAAATTATTGCATTAGTTTAAAGGTAGTTTAGCTCTTAATTTAAGAATGCAAACCAGATCATCTTAATTTACTTCAAAAGTTTTCATAACTCTTTTTAATATTATTAAAACAGAAACACTATAAGAAATAATAACAATGAAAAACATTAATTTATTTAACATTTTCACACTTGGCTAAATAAAATAGTAATAATGACATATTATATTTTTAAATTATTAAGAAGTTATAATTTATTTCCTTATGAAAATTTGTAATTATACTAACCAACCTACTATTATTACTCTTAATAATTATAGTTGGATGCACATGTTGTATATTTGTTATTTCCAAAATAAATATATAATGTGTCAGTTTTAAAATTCAAAACTACAGTGGTAAGTATTAAATAATTTAATCATATATTTTATAAAGTCTCATCCTTTACATTTAAAAAAATGTAATGATAGAGTTACTACCCTATTACTACCCAATTACTACTTATAGTTAATTTCAAGTTTTTTATTTTTTTATCATTTTCTTTGAAGTATTTTTTTAACATCCTTAATCGAAAAAATTAAAAAAATATCTAATTTTATTAATAATTACTTCCTTAACCATAAAGTAAAATAAAAAATTTAAAAAAAAATTCAAATATAAAAAGAGTAGTAAATGAGTAGTAGGAGAGTAGTAACCTTATCATTTTCCTTTAAAAAAAATTAAATAAACTATAGTGCATTAGAAACTATAGATCTACATCAAATAGTGTAATTAATTTCAGGTTAATTAATAAACTATTCAATTTATCCAGAAATAAAAAAAATATTTAAGTTTATTTCTTAATAAATCATTAAACAAAAATCATTAATAAAAGGAAAAAAATTAGATTTATACTGAAATGTAACAATTGAATTCAATATTTACATAAGTCAAAATTAAAGGAAATAAAACATAATAAAACACAATAAAGACACAGCCGCTCCTATCAAAAAAATTAAATAAAAAAAATTAAAAAAAAAAGAAAGAGCCGCGGCTTGGATTCATCGTGGTGGTTAACGGCGGCACGATAGAAGCTGATATTGGAAGGGGAGGAACGCCGGACGGAGGGGAAGAGAATGGGTGGGGCGGTGTTAGCCACGCCGGCGTGCGGCGGCGCACTGGAGGCGACGAAGAATCGGACAGGTCGCGGATTGGATTCGCTCGTGGCTGTCAACGGCCGCACGAGAGGGGCTGAGATTGGAAGGGAATGGACGTCGGTCAGAGGGGAAGAGAATGAGAGCGGCGGTGTCGAGCACGACGGCATGCGGCGGGGCACCGTAGCAGATGAAGAAACGGACGAGGGAGTGGGGAGGAGGGGCTCACGCGCAGGAGAACCAAGGGCAAAATGGGAAGAATTTCAGTGGCAAAATCGAAATTTTAAAATAAAATTAGGGGTAAAATTGGAAAAAAAAATGTTAGACGAAAACACTGTTCCTAACCTATTCGCGCTTTATATATAAGTAGATATATATATATATATATATATATATAAAAGGGTAATGCTAGATACAATCTTAGGGTCAGTGAGCTCATGCACACTATTTGAAAAAATTAGGGTCTATTATTAAAAAATTATTTTTTCTTGGGTCTCAAATTTTTTCATTTTTTTCAAACGACAGTTGCGCATCCTAAGTTTCCAAATATCATTTTTCATAAAAAATCAATTCTTTATTTTTTCAAATTCAAACCCTATAGGAGTATTTCTTTATCGCGCATCATTCAAAACCCTAAAGCAAGTCGGGCAGAACATATACGTTTTGGGTGTGACACACCAAAATTTTTTAAAACCCTTCTTTAATACATACTTTTTGTTTAGATGTCCTCAAGAATTTTAAAAAATCCAACTTAGCACTTAGTTCTCCAAGTTTCTTTTGATTTTTCAATAATTTTTTGATACTTGTAACTATTTTTTGATCATTAGTAAAATCTCACATTCTCTCATATATTGATTTATTTATTTTTTCACATATCATAATACGCAAGAAAATTCTTGGTCTTTTTTAATAAGCTATTCGGTATATTTAAAACCTAATTTTTCCTATTTGTTGACACTTTTCCATTCAAGTCTTCTACTAGCAGCTAGTTTATGTTAATTGGATTTTGTTTACATCTATGCTGCCATTGAGTTAACAATTAGGAGTGAAGACACCATATATCCCATGGCTATTCCTATCTATATCGTGGAGGCCTGACAACATTCAGTCTTAAATTCAACAATAAAGTTTATTCTTTGTTTTCTTAGCTTTTATCATTTATTTATGCTTTTATGATGGATTTGTAGAACAGTGTTGGCTTTTTTATTATTTAATCGATTTTGAGCGATTAGAATATTGATTTTTTACTTCAAATCTTTAAATAGATTTTTAATAATGCATGTGTACTAATTTAAAGGGAGACTACACAAACTTATATGCTTTTATATTTATATCGATTGGCCCCTTGACAAAAATTCCTGGTCCCTCCCCATCCTAAAGCAATGGAGAATATAAGTGAGATTATGAGAAGATCCATTAATAAGGTTGTCTTATAGGACACGGATGTGCAAATAATTATAAGAAACAGCTACGATCGAGCGCAAACATTAGAAAGATTAATTTAATTAACACCTATTATATAGACAATTAGGAATATTAAATGTTTGAAATACTTCCTATTTTTATTATGTAGCCTTCATTTTCAATATCAAATTTATTAAAATTATTAATCGAAGAATGCAAGTAAATTTATTAAGCTTTGCAATAATATTGTAAACAGAATAAAAAGATTATCAATTTTTTTATGCATGACTAGTTGGATAATAGATTTAGAAAAAAGAAAAAAAAAAAAAAAACTAGTTGGATAATAGGTACAAGAACACATCCCTTCAAACCCATGTGAAAATAGCGGGATCATGGATAGTAGTAGAGAGGAAATCAAAGCCATAAAAATGCTATCTCTTTGTTAAGTATCCTAAAAACAATGTCCTTGAAAAGAGATTGATAGAGAAGATCAGGTAATTGTTTAGTAAACATGGCAGAAGAATTGTCAAGCTTGTGGGCAAACTTTAACCTAACAAAGACTGAGAGAGAAGAGGTATCCTTTACTGAAGAAGAGACCAAACATGCAGACATGAAAGCACACAGATGCCTTCTGTTATTCATCTTAATGGAAAAGAACCTCAACAAAGAAACTTTTAAAACAACTATGACTAAGATTTGGAATCTTGAAGGGAGTATAGTTTTTCATGAAGTGGAACACCATAGATACCTAGTGGAATTTCTGAAATTTGTGGACATAGAACGGGTATTAAAGGGCAGGCATTGGTCCTTTGATAAGCACTTAATCTGCATACAACCATTCGAAAGCATCAACTCTCCCAGTGAAGCTCCATTTATGCATGAACCATTTTGAATTCAATTATATGGTTTGCCTCTTGCAGCTATGACAACAAAAGGGGGGAAATAATTGGATCTTCAATAGGTGAGAATTTAGCTGTGGATGTGGATGAGGAAGAGGTAGGGTGGGGAAAATTCCTTTGAATTAGGGTGAACATGGACATAACTCAACCTCTTCCAAGAGGGAAACTAATTTGAGTTGATGGTAAACAAAACTGGATTGATTTCAAATATGAGAGGCTCCCTTTATTTTGCTTTTAGTGTGGTGCAAATCATCATGTTCATAAGGGTTGTTTAGTGGAAAAAAAAAAGATTGATAAACAGGGAACTGTTACATCTCAATATGGCCAGTGGTTGAGAGCTACATCTTTTAATTTAATGGCTACTGGTGACAAAAGAGAAGGGGGAAAGGGGAACAGAATTACAAAAGATCAAGAAGGTAATATAGAGGGACAAGGTAGCAGGACTCCTATGTCTAAGCAGATGACTCATGTTCACACTAAGGATGTTCCTTTTCAATGCTCTCCTCAACAACAACCAGAGAACCTGTCCCAATTTACTGAACCAACAAACAAGGGGAAACAAATTGTACAGATGGGGTTGATAGATCAAAAAGATACTGATGATATACAGAGGTAGCTCCCTCACGAGGAAGATTATCAAAAGGCAACCCTTACTTCAGATAATGAAAACAAAACCAGTAATAACTTTGTGGAAAAGGTGGTCATACCATCCAAGACATTAGGTTGGAAAAGAAGGGCTAGAGCTATTAAACTGTCAAGATTTTAGGAGATGGATTGTGGAGAATCCAACCAAGCTGATTTCAGCACATGGAAGAGAGATTATGACAAAGAGACGAATGGAGACTAGCAAAGAATTTCAAATAAGGCTAAAGAGGGGCTCAATCTTGAAAAGAGCATAAATCAGGAAAATGAAGTGGAGGATGCTGTGCAACCCCACATATAGCAATGAAATGCATGTCATGGAAATGTAGAGGGCTTGGGAACCCTCGACCAGTTAATGAGTTTCAGTTTATGGTGAAGCAAAAGTACCCACAAATTCTCTTTCTCATTGAAACTAAAAGCACAAGAGAGAGGATTGAGATCATAAGGAATAAATTACGATTTGATAAAAGTTTTGTTGTAGATAGTAGAGGTACTAGAGGGGGATTTGCAATGATGTTTACGTCTAATCTTGACATTGAGGTGAAAAATTACACATGCTCTCATATCTGTGTCGAAGTTTTACCTTCTCAGTGGGGGAAAGAGTTGGACACTCACAGGATTTTATGGAGATCCAATTACTGCCAAGAGAGAAGAGAGTCGGTAACTTTTGAGAATGTTACAACCCAAGCATAATGGACCATAGTTGTGCATGGGGGATTTCAATGAACTTCTCTATCAACATGAAAAGTATGGAGGAACAATAAGACCTTTATTTCAAATGGAAGCCTTCAGACAAGTTATGCGGGATACTGACTTGAATGACATGGGTTATACTGATACTAAATATACGTGGTCAAATAATAGAGAAGGTTCTGACTTTACAAAAGAAAGGCTTGACAGGGTTTTGGCTAACATTACCTACATAAGGATGTTCCAACAATTTCAGTCTCAACATTAGCAACATGTTCCTCTGATCATAGTTCTCTGTTAACACAGTTGAACACTCAGACACCATCTGTTAATAGAAAACAAAATGTTTAGATATGAGCTCAATTGGGGGCTTGACAATTCATGCAAGGATCAAATTAAAGAGGCATGGAAAGAAAATGATACAGTTGACTGATCCATGACATCACTAACCCTTAAGCTCAAAGGATACAAAGAGTGTTTGATAGATTGGAACATAAATCAAGAGAGGAACAAAAATGAAGACATTGAAAGCCTTATATGCCACATTAAACAAATGAAAGAGATGAATACAGGTGGTACCCAGGAAGAAATAAAACAGTTCCAGCAACAAGTAAATCTGAGATTGAAGCAAGATGAAGTCAAATGGAAACAAAGATCAAAACAAAATGGCTAACAGAAGGAGATAGAAACACAAGATATTGTCACAACTGTGCTACTCAAAGGAGGAAAAACAATGCCATAAACAAGATCACTTATGAGGTAGGCATTTCACATGCTTCTCCAGAAGGCATCAATAAGACATTTCAGGATTTCTTCTCTCTTCTATACACAACTTCTCAGCCCTCGGGTCAACAACAATGTTTGGCATCCATTCCTCATGATTTCAGATGAGATGAATCTCAACTTAATTAAAGACTTTGAGATGATAGAAGTTAAGGAAGGATTGCATCACATAAATCCCATGACTTCACCAGGACCAGATGGCTTTTCAGCTAGTTTTTATCAATAGAATTGAGAATCAACAGGTAAAGATCTTTGTGAAACTATCACACTGGCACTAAACACAAACAGATGGGATAAAGTCATTAACGAGGCTTTCATAGTCTTAATTCCAAAAATAAAAAATCCCAAAAATGTTACACAATTTCGACCCATCAGCTTGTATAACGTTTTATATAAAGTCATGGCAAAAGTCCTACCCAATAGATTGAAGAAGATATTGCCTTACATAATTTGTCCAACACAAAGTGGTTTTGTTCAAGGGAGGCTAATAGCAGACAATGTAATAGTAGCTTTTGAAGCCTTGCACACTGTGCAATGTAAAATGAAAGGAAAACAAGGTTATATGGCCCTTAAGATTGATATGAGCAAGGCCTATGATAGGCTAGAATGAACTTTTATTGAAAGGGTGATGAAGAAAATGGGTTTTCACAGGAGATGGACATATCTTATTACGAAATGTGTAACTTCAGTTTCATATTCTATTCTTATCAATGGAATATCACAACCTAGCATCATTCCATCTCAAGGCATTAGACAAGGTAACCCTTTGTCACCATGCTTATTCATTCTATGCTCAGAAGCACTAAGTCAGATGCTTAACAAAGCAGCAGTGAAGGCCAGATAATAGGTCTTTCATTAGCAAGGGATCAACTTCACTTAAATCATCTATTTTTTGCAGATGATAGTATACTTTTTTGCAAGGCATCATCAATGGAATGGACCAAGCTACTTCATCTCTTAAGCCTCTATGAATCAGCATCTGGCCAGGGATTGAATAAGGAAAAATCTTCCATATTTTTCAACATGCTCAACCAAATACAGCATCAGTTGTGTAGCAGGAGTCAGGAATACAAATTTAAGTGAAAAATATCTTGGTCTACCAAATCCGATAGGTAAATCAAGGAATCAAGGTTTTAGAGAAATCTTAGACAAAGTTAGAGCTAAACTGAGTAATTGGCAGCTAAAATTTTTATCACAGGCAGGAAGGGAAGTTTTGATTATTCTAGTGACCAGGCTACTTCATCTCTTAAGCCTCTATGAATCAGCATCTGGCCAAAGATTGAAAAGGAAAAATCTTCCATATTTTTCAACAAGCTCAACCAAAGACAACATTAGTTGTGTAGCAAGAGTCAGGAATACAAATTCAAGTGAAAAATATCTTGGTCTACCTAATCTGTTTGGTAAATCAAGGACTCAAGGTTTTAGAGAAATCTTAGACAAAGTTAGAGCTAAACTGAGTAATTGGTAGCTAAAATTTTTATTACAGGCAGGAAGGGAAGTTTTGATCAAATCAGTGCTACAAGCCATACCTACTTATGCAATGGGAGTCTTTAAATTTCCTAAAGGTTTTGCTGCAACAACTTAACAGACTACTAGCAGGTTACTGGTGGGGTTAAATCAATCAAGAGAGAAAGATAAGTTGGTTAAGTTGGTCTCAAATGGGAACGTCAAAATGGAGAGGGGATTAGGATTCCGTAACTATGAATGCTTTAACCTTGCATTGCTTGCAAAACAAGGTTGGAGGATTCTCCAATATCCTAATTCCCTAGTTTCTAAGGTTTTGCAAATAAAATACTTTCCTAACTCAAAATTCTTGAAGGAAAAACTAGGCATTGCTCCTTCATTCATATGGAGGAGCATCTTATCTGCTAGAGATTTATTGCAATGGGGTTTAATTTGGAGAATTGGTAATGGTAGCTCAGTTAGAATCTGGTCAGACCCATGGCTTCTTCAACCTAATTTGTTCAAGCCTCAAAGTGGCATAAATCTGTTGGAAAGAGATGCAAAATTGGAAACACTTATACAAGAAGATATCAGAGAATGGAATGCCCTTTAATCACAGCTGCTTTTAACACTCAAGAAACTGATCTAATCACCTATATTAGCCTTTGTAGACAACAAGACCAATTAATGTGGAGAGGCACAACACATGGTGATTTTACAGTAAGGAGTGCATATCATCTTCAAGTAGAGCTGCACGCTAGAAAGCAAACTGAAACATCATACAAACTATTCCCAAGTGACGATTGGTCCAAACTGTGGAGGCTTCCTATTCCACCAGCTTCAAAAACATTTTTGTGGAGGGCTTGCAGAAATATTTTGGCAACTAGAGTTAACTTATGTAAAAAGAAAATTATGGAAGATTCAACATGTTCAATGTGCCTTCAACAACCAGAGACAATAGAACACATTTTATGGGATTGTGTATTAGCTTCTGATGTATGGAGTGCCTCATTCAAAAAGATTCAGAAGAGTCAGAAAACACAAACCAATTTCAATCAGATCATGCAAGATATGTAGAACAAGCTCGACAAGGAGGAAATGATGGAATTTCTATTGACCTTTCGAAACTTATGGTGGAGAATGAATAACTGATTTTTAGGAACATCTTCATTAAACCAAAACAAGTGACACACAGAGTGAATCAAATGAGGACTAACTTAGAAGTTGCAAATTTTAGAGATCACAACCATGGCATAAATCAAGTGACGACTGACTTAAAAGCTACAAATTTTAGGGATCACAACCATAGCATACCATACAATACTAGCAGAATTATATGGGAATGTCCTCCACATGGTTATTGTAAGATAAACTGGGATGTTGTAGTGGACTCAAGCTCGTGTAAAATAGGTATAGGAGCTACTGTTAGGGATGAGCAATGGAATTTTTTGGCCACAATGAGGAAGAAGATGACTTCCATCCTAGAACCCCTAATAGTAGAAGCAATGGCAGCTCATAAAGCAATCATTTTTAGTATTGAACTTGGCATGACAAATGTTGTAATGGAAGAAGATTGACAACTAGTGGTTCAGGCAATACAAAAGAAGCATCAACAGAACAACTACTTTGGAATGCTTATTATAGACATCAAAGTTTTAATCAATAGATTCATACATCAACTTCTCATCTAATGATGTCCCCCTAATAAATTTGCAGGACCCTAAGTTTGAACAAAGATGCTCCTAAAGACTCTTATCTTGACAACGTGACATGTTTCTATGGGTGTACATTTAAGCTGCTTACCCGACCCGACCCGACCCGAAACAAAACGGTGTGGAACGGAAGACTTCCGTTTGAACTCCGAATTGAGTCGGCTAAATCGGTTAATACCCGATAACCGAACGATGCCGTTTTACTTTTATAAAAAATGGGTTTTCTTCCAGACACTAGCCCTCTCTCTCGCGCTCTTTCTTCCAAACGCTAGCCCTCTCTCTCACACTCTGCCCTCTCACAGACTATTTAACCCTCTCACAGACTCACACTTAGCCTCTCGCACTCAGCCCTCACGCAGTCTCAGCCCTCTCAGTTCTCACTCTCGGTGTCTCAATCTCTCTCTCAGACAGAAGGTATGGATGATTTGATCCGTTAGGGTTCTTGAGTTTGGGTTTTTCTTGGTTGTTGAACTTTTGGGTATTATGGATTTCCGATTTTGGCTTTTGGTTTTGGGTTTTCGATTTGGATTTTTGGTCTCCTTAATTTTTTCCCAGCTGATGCGGGCTATTCCTGATGTTGTCCTACCTTTTTTTCTTTGTAGTGATGATTGTCAATTCGAGTATGTTTAGAAATCTAAGCCCTACTCGTTGCTCCTTTGTTTTCTGTTATCAAATTAAAATGGAACTCTCATTGAGCAAGTAAAGAAGAACCAAAACAGGGGATTCTTAAAGAAAAAAAATCATTATTTGTGTTCACACCATTTTGTCAATAGAAGATACTATATCAAAAGTATGTGTAATTTCTCTTTTCTAAAAAAGGTATATAACCCAAAAAAAGAGAGAAAATTAGGGCTATACATACATACATTCATTCATATCTCACTGGATAAAACATTGGAGAGATTTGGACTTAAAAATGTAAAAGAGCTTGTTTCACCGGGAGAACTAGGACCTACCCATGTGTTTCTGTAGATCAAGACCTCCACTCTTTGTCTGTGTGTTCTATACAAGTTACTTTTGCATGGATTGCTAGTTGCAGCTATATCTAATTTGTTCTTTACCTGCAGTCAAATAGTCAATTATATACAAAATTGGGGTGAGATTTAATTTAAATGGGTATAGATGATGATTCAATTAATGTAAAAATGAAGGTTGGACAACGTGGGACTTGTAGTACTACATTGCCATGTCATGATCTGTCTATAGTACTAATTGTCTTAAATCTGAAGAACGATATTCATAAGTACTCTGTTAACCATTGGAAATCTAATACATGAAGTCATCTCAGCAATGTCAAATTATTAGCAATAGATGAAAAGTCATTCACTTGATGTTTGAGTTGCAATTATCATTCCAATTTTATTGGATGTCCCCAAGGGGACAAAAATGGTTCCAAGTAATTAATAACTTGTCCCTCTTGAGGCAGAGTGCGGATTATCCTTTGGCTACCCGAAGAACGGAATCTCCATTAGCAACTTACCTCCCCGCGAGGTGAAAGGGATGAGTGGAATGCCTAAGGCTGCTCTATCCCTCTCGTGAAGGAGTGCAAGTCAGCCTTCGGCTACCAGAAGACAAAATCTCCACCAACAGAATATTCATCATTGGAATCTCCATCAGCAACTTACCTTCTCGCGAGGCAAAATGGATGATTGTAATGCCTATGGCTACTCTATCCCTCTTGCAAAGGAGTGCGGGTCAGCTTTCAGCTACTCGAAGATAGAATCTCCACCAAAGAACTCTCTATCAACGAAATCTACATCAACGACATCCCCACCAATGGAATCTCCTGCAACGGAACATCATCTCCAACGACAAAACTCCAAACGAATAGCGCCCCAAATCTTCATCGCACCCTAGCAAGGCAACTCAGGTTCACGAATTTCGCACAGGTGATTGGAAAATATTTGCACTAACAGGTTTAATGTTTGCAACATCTTCTACTTACCTTCTCATTAGGGTCAATAGGCAGGTCTAGCCTTAAGGTGGTCCAGTCTGCCTCTAGGCAAAGTGTGGGTTCAGTCTTTCGATTGCCCGACATTACTTTCATGACAACATAGCGCAATCAGACATCTTCTACTTACTTCCCATTAGGGCCAACAGGTGGGTCCAACTTTAAGGCGGCCCGACCTGTCTCAAAGCGAAGTGTGGGTTCAGTCTTTTGACTGCCCGACATTACTTCAGAGTTAACATGCCTTCGAGTTCCACAACAGCCTGAAGTAGTCCCAGAGGGTTGAAGGGCACCTTGACTGCTTCGCACAGCTTACGACGGACATACTCTAACATTAACCGTAATTCACATCGAAAAAGAAAACTTCACTAACATAATCGAAAACAAAAATGTCGGGAGAACGTACACATTTCAACAAGGCTTAAGGTGAGTCCAGTCTTACAAGCTGTTCGCACCCTTTTACTATTTTTATTAAAATCAGCAAGCTGGAAAGGTTAGGAACTGCCCGACCACCCAAGTGTCTAAATAGGTGGGTAGGTCACTTGACTACCCGGCCAACTTTTGTACACATCTAACGCAGTCGAGCTTATCTCCCGCTTATCTCACCAGGTCAGGGACCAATAGGTGAGCAAGTTGCTTGACTTCCTAAATACCTTTCGTATGCAACTTATGCGGTCAAGCCTACTTCCCGCTTACCTCGCCATAGCCGACCAACTTTCATACGCACTTAAAGTGGTCGAGTCTACCTTCTGCTTATCTCGCCAAGACGTACTCGCGCCTTACACATTTTAAGTGGTCGAGCCCATCTCCTGCCTAATCTCGCACTTGGAAATCTTTACTGCTTAAACACTAGAGGAACAGATGACAAAGACCAGCTCCCGGAGTTTATTTCTCTTTGGATGGAGGTGGATTAGGTTGATTACATATTTTACCTTTAAAGGATTCTCAAAGTCAAAAATTGCTCTTAAGAATCGTGGGTAACTGTAAAAGGGGAAAAATACATCATACCCAAAATAGTTTTCAAGGCTCAGCCCATAAAGAGGGTCATCACTAGAAAACAAATATGAGAGAATGAGAGGGGACAAGAAGGGACTGAGGGATGAGGGTGTTAGGAGTGAGGGTGTTAGGAGAGAGAGGGTATCAGGAGAAAGTAGGATAGGAAGAGAGGGTCAAACACACAAAGCAGACATCCCTCACCACTATTGATGGGCTTGTAAACAGAGGGTCAGAGGGGTAGAGGGCCTACGGTTTCAGGGGCTTTTTGCATTTTTTTTCGACTTCTTCTTCAACCTGAGAGCTCCAGAGAGAAGTTATTCTCCAACAAATAAATCTACAGCTTCCATTGTATAGTGAGAAATAAGAGGCTATGAGAGACTGTTAAAAAGCTTATTATAGTGTCGAACCATAAATATGTGTGTTCATATCTTCTTATTTTCTCTGCATTTAAATACTAATCATCGCCATGGATGTACGCACCGACACCGACACCGACACACACACACACACACACACATATATATATACACTAGGTTTGCTACATATGCTACTACCGATTTAATAATTATTTTTTATAATTAATAAAACTCTAAAATATTTTCACATTGTTTAGTTCATTATCATATTAAGAATTATTATTTTTCCTCGATTATTCCTAGTTTTAATGATTAGTTCTAATTGATATGCATTTTGAAGATTATATTTTTCGATACAAAAAACGCAGCAACACTTTCTCCTGAACATTCGTTCCTTTCATTGTCCAACCAACACATTGCATACAAATTTAGCCCTTGCCTGGGATCACCAAGCAAGGGCAATCTGACCGACAAATTGCTAAAAAATTTCGAGTATCGCAAGAACATAATCACTGCTTAGGATCATTGAGTAAGACCAGTCTGACCAATATATTGCTCGGTAATTCCAAACATCTCAAGAAAATGATCATTTTCATTAATTAGAGGTATCATCTATGCTAGTCTATTTCTTTGTCGGACAACAGTCAACATTTTTAGAGAATGTAAGTGAGAAGATCCAGTTGATTTTTGTCTTATATATAGGACACAGCCGATTTGCAAATAATTATAACAAACAGAAATTAAAATTAATTTAACTAACATATCTATTAACAGACAATTAGGAATTTTAAAAGTTTGAAATTCATTTCTTAGTATCAAATTTATTAAAATTACTAATTGAAGAATGTAAGGAAATTTATTAAGCTTTGCAATAATATTGTAAACGGAATTTCAAAAAATTATAAATTTTTTATGCACGACTAGTTGGATAATAGATTCATAAAAATAAAAAAAAGGCTAGACGTTGGATAAAAATAGGTACAAGAACGTCCCTTTAAACCCATGTGAAAATAGCAGGCCGGACAGTTGATCAGAGATGAAATCAAAGCTATAAGGACTGATTTGATTATACAAAATTAAATTATCTTATCTCACATGATTATTATAATGTTTTTAAATTTTTACACAAAATATAATATATAATTTAATTTTTTTAAATCTCAAAATAAAAATAATATTATAATAATATTTTATTTAATTTTTAATAAAATATATCATCTTATATGTACATAATTAAAAGATATTGTCATGTTATATGTACATCTTGTTATGTCTTTGTTAGGTATCCACCTAAAAATGAAGTCAATTGCTGATCATCAAATAAATTTGGGGCATCCTAAATTTGCTGATCACCTACCTTGACATGTTCCCCTCAAGCCACGTGAAAATATGAGAAACAATTATGGACTGACTCGTACTAAAATCGGAGCCATAAAAAATATTGTCATTAGGTTGATACATATTAAATAATTTCCAAGTCTTTCAATTCAATTTCTCATCAAATAACGTTCCTAGTAATAACTCCGCAGGACACTCAACACATCTAAAAATAGAATGGATAATGGATGCTCTCAAGCAAAATTAAAATTTAAGATTTAAAATTTAAAATTTATCTAGTAATTAGAGAAAAATCTTATTATCCATATATGTTGATTTGATGTCCAAAATTATTTTAAATGAGAGATTTTTAATATTATTGGACCAAGCCCAATCTTATTATCCAAGCCTTTTTATATTGTGTGGTCTCGAAAATAATATAGTTTTAACAAATCATTTTTTAATTTAAATGATTTTAGTCCTTTAAGAATATTATTTAATATTCATTGTTTCATTTTATGTTAAAAACTCTACTTATTTAGATGATATTATTTCTCTTAAAACTATTTAGCAAACTTCATCATTTTCTTTTATGATGAAAGATTATATATTTAGAAATTAAGTTGGGTTTTAATTAGTATCATTATATTTCTATTGTATTTTCCTATTATTTGGTTAGTTTATTATTGTGTTTAATTTCCATCATTAGATCAATTTGGGGACCCCTAGATGAAGGGTTAGGATTAAATTCCAAAAATCCTAAGTTTTTCTCCCATTTTCCCCTCTTCCCTCTCTCTCCATCCTCCGTGTCATCCCCTCCTCTCTCCCCGATCTCCCTTCTCTTGCACGCCCCCACCGCGGCTAGCCCCTTGTCACCGCCACAAGCTGATAGCACAACCTCATCGACGGCCTTTCCTTCCTCCTCCTCCAGTCCCACGTCGATCCCTCTCTCACTTCCTCCCTAAATCAACCTCAAGCACCTCTCTCTCTCGGGTTTCCTTACCATCGCGGCTGGTTGTAGTGCTGTGACATCCATTGTGCCTTGCCAAGGTTGCCATCCCTCCGTCGGAGCCCCTACTCCTCCATGCCTAGCCCGAGGCCCTCCTCTCTCTCTCTTCTCTGTTTCCTCACATCGAGTTCAACCCTTCTCTTCCCGGGGCCGCCGCGACGCCACTAGCTCCGTGAGCCACGAGACGCCGTGATGTCACCCCACACCCACCATCGTGCACCCATCCCCTTTCCCGTCTTAGATCCACACGCACACTCCCCCCTCCCCACCGTGCACGGCCAAACCCAACCACCACTCACCAGCCATCAACCACCACGGTGAGACCAAAACCCACCTCCTGTTGTCACCACGAAGCCCCACCAAACCCTAGCTCCAACCACCCAAACAACCCGTCCCTACACAAATGTAGCCACCACTGTCAGACCACCGGACAACAAGTGATGCAACAAGTCAGCCCTGACGTATGAGCGAGTATTATATCTCTGGTTTAGTCCAATAAAAATTTGCTTATGAAAAAAATGCCCTTATTAATGGTCTGTATACATTAACTTCTTGTCCATTTCTCATTTGATAATCTGCCTCCATAATATGATAATCTACTCATCATCCCACGCCACACATTTTACATATTTTAAAGTTTATTTATTTATTATTTATTTAATTTTTATTAAACTAATTGAGTTATTTTGTTTATCATCCATATACCATAATACCACTTACTTATTATAAAAAAAAAAAAGAAGAAAAATGTTAAATTAAAAGAAGTGTGATGTGTGGTACTGTATGAAAATGATAAATAGATTTATTCTTGTAACAAACCTTGAATATCTCATATAGTAATCATAAGGGTAAGCACATGGAAAAATGTGCCGAGAAAATATAAGATGAACCTTATAGGTACTAGAACGTCCCTTCAAACCCATGTGAAAATAGAAGAGATCATGGACACTGGAGAGGAAATCAAAGCCATATGAAATATTAGAAATGATACTTGCAGTCGTGAGTGTGCAAGCGTCGTATAGTCACTTTGAAAAAAGTAAATAAATATGGGACCTACATGAAAGAAATTAATGTTTTAATAATAGACCCTACTCTTTTTCAACGTGACTGCATAACGTTTACGTATTTCATAACTATATGTAGCATTACTAAAAAAATATTATCCTTGTCATGATATATACATCATGTTAACGCTTTGTTAGGTATCCTGATTCCTAAATATGAGGTCAATTTCTGATCATCCAATAATGTTCCCCCTAATAAATTTGCAGGACCCTATATTTGAATAAAGATGCTCCCAAATCCTCGCCGGCCTACCTTGACATACGAGGTTTGCTACATTTGCTACTACTGATTTAATAATTATTTTTTATAATTAATAAAACTCTAAAATATTTTCACATTATTTAGTTCATTATCATATTAAGAGTCATTATTTTTCCTCAATGATTCTCAGTATTAATGATTAATTCTAATTGACTTGCATTTTGAAGATCATATTTTTCCATACAAAAAATGTAGCAACACTTTCACTTGAACATACGTGCCTTGAATAATTTGTTCAAGTAAATTGGTAGGTGATTTAGTGAATTAACATGGGTACATTGGGAATTTCAGTGCCATGTAACTTGGAACTGTAAGTGAGCTAGCAAGGCTCTTATCATCCCTTACTGATGAACCTCCAATGCTATGCCACTAACATCGATCTGATTGGGCACTGAGCATGCTTCTCAAGTCATCATCCCCACTCCAGCCGCTCCCCTTGGCACTCTTTGTCCTTCCTCTCCCGATTACTAATGATGAAGATGGTGCCTTTGAAGGGGGAGTTAAAGAGATTGGCGGCTAGGAGGTCGGCTTGGTTTTTTTCCAGTAGGGGAAGGCTTATTATATTGGTTAAGATCACCACGAGAATAAATTTTGGCAATTTCTCCAACAGAAATGGCACAACTTGCAGTGCTTTTTATAAATACACGATCAATATGATCCATCACACTTTGGTTCTGAGAGACAGAAGCACAATCTTTAATCGACACGTAAGGTGTGTGATGGGATGCAGCCAAACAGTGGTTGATCTTAAGATTTTTTCTTTTTGATTTAATCTTTAAAAAAAAACATATATTTGGTGGTGTCTGTTTTTATTCCCCTTTCCATTTTTTTTGGGGGTGTCTGTTTTTCTATGGTTCGAGCATGGCGATCGGTGATTCAAGGATCGCGACCGGCCATCAAGGTGTACACGTGACATGCAGGGTACTAGTGGTGCGTGTGTGTGACATGCAAGGAGTTCGGAGCTTTGCTTGTGGCGGCCAAGCGAACGCGGCCGGGGAACACGTTGCAATGTGCTGCATGTTTCCCACATAGCCAAAAGAATTGGATGGCCATGTGCTGAAGGTTGGCGGCTAAGTCTTTTAGGCCGTGCACATGTCGAGAGTTTTGTCTAATGTGGGTGTAGCCGAAGAGTTTGTTGTGGGCGAGGAAGATCTGTCCATGGAGCTTGTTCTGGTCATGGTCGTGGAGTGTGGCCGACGAATGGACCATGGTTGTGGAGTCCAGTGGACATGGCTGTGGAGTTCGATGCATGGTTCATGCACTAGTGCATGCGTTCCATTCTAAGTCTTAATGATTAATTCTAATTGACATGCATTTTGAAGATCATATTTTTCCATACAAAAAATGCAGCAACACTTTCACTTGAACATACGTGCCTTGAATAATTTGACCAACACATTGCGCAAAAAGTAACCCCCTTCTCGGGACCACCAAGCAAGGGCAACCTGACCGACACATTGCAAAAAAATTTCGGGCATAGCAAGAAAGTAAACCTTGCTCAGGATCACCAAGCAAATCCAGTATGAGGGACACACTGGTCAGAAATGTTTAGTATAGCAAGAAAATAACCATTGCTCAGGATCACCTAACAAGACCAATTTGACCAGCACATGATTGCTAAGTAATTCCAAGCATCAAAAGAAAATGATCATATATCGGGAGAATATAAGTGAGAAGATCCATCAGGGTTGATTTTTTTCTTATAGGACAGTACGGATTTACAAATAATTATAAAAAACAGCAAAGAGCGCAACATTTAGAAAAATTAATTTAACTAACATGATCTATTATAACAGACAATTAGGAATTTTAAAAGTTTGAAATTCATTTCTCAATATAAAATTTATTAAAATTACTAATGGAAGAATTCAAGTAAATTTATTATACTTTGCAATAGTACTACTGTAAAAGAATTTATAATTAATTTTGGATGCACGAGTAGTTGGATGTATAATAGATTCATAAAAATAAAAATACAAGAACGTCCCTTTAAACCCACGTGAAAATAGCAGGCCAGATCCCATGGACAGTTGATCAGAGATGAAATCAAAGCCATAAAAGATATTGTCCTTGTTATGTCTTTGTTAGGTATCCGCCTCAAAATGAAGTAAATTTCTGATCATCACCGAATAAATTTGTGGGACCCTAAATTTAAAAATTAGATGCTCCTAAATCCTCCCCTACTTTGACATGTTCCCCTCATGTTCCCCTCGAACCCATGTGAAAATATGATAAATAATTAAAATAATGATAGTATGTTCTCTTATTTTGAAAGTGATGAATTTTGGAAGCGGCACGCAGCCCAGCTGTCATTGTAGGCGGTAGCCTAGCAGTACTACTCAAACAATTATGGAGTGACTCCCACTAAAATCATAGCCATAATAGGTACTGTCAGTTTGTAACGTATTAAATTAGTTGCAGTACCCTAAATTCTCATATAATCTGCCAATTCTTAATAAATTATTGTCACCCAGAATTTTCACTGTTATGTCGTATATGTAGCCGACCTTGATATGTTGTTCCCCTCCGATCCTGTATAAAACTTCCATCAAATAGGTTCATTCACCTTCTATCGCCAACTTCACACCCAGAAACTAAAACCAAGCAAGATGGTTGATTCAAAAAAAAAACATGGAACCTCGACTAGTGAGGATCATGGGGAGTCGTCTTTCCATGACTTGGAAAATGGGGCCTCCGATACTTCCACACAGAATTGCTGCATCTACAGTGTTCCCAAGACACTCGTCGAGGTCAGCGGCAAGAAATGGTTCGAGCCCCGCGTCGTCTCCATCGGGCACTACAACTGCAAGAACGACGCGAAACATAAACGCCTCCAAATGAAACAAAAGCACAAGCAGGAGTTCTGTAGCATTCTACAGTCCCGCGTCAAAACAAGCATGGAAGAATTGATGGAAATCATACGCCGGCCAGTACTTGAAGCTGCTGATGCCAGATCAGCTCATTACTCACAAAAGATTAAGCTCAACTCCGCGACGATCGATCCGTTCCTCAGAATGCTGGTTCTTGATGGTTGTTTTATATTAGAATTGTTTCGAGTACTTGGAAAATCGAAAAAGATCGAGTCTGATCACCCTCTCGCCTCCGTGGCATGGGCAATACCACAGTTCTACGGGGATCTTCTTCTGCTTGAGAATCAGATCCCCTTTGTTGTTCTGAAAAAGTTATTTGAAACTTCCAAAATGCCTGATGAGGACTATCCTTTGTCCTTGCTTGCTTTGAGATTCTTTAACAATGTAATGCGCAGATCCGAAGAAGATCTCCAAGAGATGAGCGAGAAAGTCGTGATCAATGACAGCTTGCATTTGCTGAACTTGGTTCGGTTAAGTTTTATCACCCGCGATCTAGATAAGCCACCGGCGACTGTGAAGAAAACAGAAACAGCACCGGCGATATACTGCATCACGAAGCTCCTCAAAGCAGGCATTAAGATCAAACTGCGTGAGGAGGCCGACAACTTCTTGGCTGTGAAATTCAACGAGGACAACGGAGTGATTGAGATGCCCAAAATAACCCTCGAATACTTCATGCACTCTTTCTTGGTGAACTGTCGGGCATTCGAGCAGTTGGACAACAAAAGCTCCAAGCACATTACTGTTTACGCCTATTTCTTGGACTGCTTAGTAAACACAGCCAAGGACGCAGAGTACCTTTCCGAACACAACATCATTGACAGTTATGTTGGGAAGAACAGCGAGGTCGTGCAATTCATCAACAAGTTGGGGAAGGAGATGGATGTTGAAACCGATCAGTTTTATTTATACGACTTTTTCAGAAATGTGGACGATCGTTATAATAAACGGCAAGATGGCAAGATGGCAAAAAAAGGGGAAAAAACTAAAAAATCCTCGACTAGTGAGGATCATGGGGAGTCGTCTTTCCATGACTTGGAAAAAGGCCGGGCCTCCGATACTTCCACACAGAATTGCTGCATCTACAGTGTTCCCAAGGCACTCGTCGAGATTAGCGGCAAGAAATGGTTCGAGCCCCGCGTCGTCTCCATCGGGCACTACAACTGCAAGAACGATGCGAAACATAAACGCCTCCAAGTGATACAAAAGCACAAGCAGGAGTTCTGTAGCATTCTACAGTCCCGCGTCAAAACAAGCATGGAAGAATTGATGGAAATCATACGCCGGCCAGTACTTGAAGCTGCTGATGCCAGATCAGCTCATTACTCACAAAAGATTAAGCTCAACTCCACGACGATCGATCCGTTCCTCAGAATGCTGGTTCTTGATGGTTGTTTTATATTAGAATTGTTTCGAGTACTTGGAAAATCGAAAAAGATCGAGTCTGATCACCCTCTCGCCTCCGTGGCATGGGCAATACCACAGTTCTACGGGGATCTTCTTCTGCTTGAGAATCAGATCCCCTTTGTTGTTCTGAAAAAGTTATTTGAAACTTCCAAAATGCCTGATGAGGACTATCCTTTGTCCTTGCTTGCTTTGAGATTCTTTAACAATGTAATGCGCAGATCCGATGAAGATGTCAAAGAGATGAGCGAGAAAGTCGTGATCAATGACAGCTTGCATTTGCTGAACTTGGTTCGGTTAAGTTTTATCACCCACGATCTAGATAAGCCACCAGGGGAGAAAAAAACAGAACCAGTACCGGTGATATACTGCATCACGAAGCTCCTCAAAGCAGGGATTAAGATCAAACTTCGTGAGCCGGCGGCCGACAGCTTCTTGGCTGTGAAATTCAAGAACGGAGTGATTGAGATGCCCAAAATAGCCGTCGACTACTTCATGCACTCTTTCGTGGTGAACTGTCGGGCATTCGAGCAGTTGGACAACGAAAGCTCCAAGCACATCACAGTTTACGCCTATTTCTTGGACTGCTTAGTAAACACAGCCAAGGACGCAGAGTACCTTTACGAACACAACATCATTGACAGTTATGTTGGGAAGAACAGCGAGGTCGTGCAATTCATCAACAAGTTGGGGAAGGAGATGGATGTTGAAACCGATCAATTTTATTTATACGACTTTTTCAGAAAAGTGGACGATCGTTATAATAACCCGTGGAAAAAGCGCTGGACGGAGTTCAAGCATAGGTACTTCAATACGCCATGGTCATTCATTTCGGCATTGGCAGCCCTTGTGCTGTTAGTGTTAACCATTTTGCAGACCTACTACACCATGTACGCTTATTATCATCCTAAATAATGGGCCGGCCTTCTCCTACCCGATCCGTCTGTTACGTGCATGCAGTGCATGTCTTCCATGAACAGCTACAAAGGTGTCCGTATGGGAAGCTAGATAATGCTCAAGTTGTACGTGGTCATGTGCTTGTTTTACTTTTACATCTTCTCGCTTGTTTGTTTTAAGGACTAATAATGTACATGTTATCTGATCTTTCAGCTGGCACTCGTAATCAGGCCGGTAGGAGTATGTGTGTTTGTCTTTCCATTGATCAAGTCTTTATGTGTAAGCCTTTCGTTATTTCACTACAAGAAAAATGGCTTTTGTGGCTATTTAATTGCGACGAAAAGATTATTTGTGATCAAAATAGACTTATTTTAACTGTAAATAGACATTTCACTGAAATTAACTAGCTACAAATAAACAATTTTTTTGTAATATTTCGGAGTACTTCAAATATCCTCGGAAACCTCTGCGTATTTCTCCATGGATTTTTAACAATCCTACGCCTAGCCTTTACTTATACTGTAAGGTTTCATGGCAAGAAAAAGTCAGCCCGTTTGTTTTGATATCATGGGATTTACTTGACCAAAAATAAAATAGATTAATGCTACGTATAGTCGTAAAGTGTAAATACTCTATAATCGTTTTAAAAAAGAGTAGAATCTATTATTAAAAAATTATTATTTTTTTATGTAAATCTCGTATTTGTTTATTTTTTACAAAATGATTACATAACACTTACGTATTCACGACTGCAACTATCATTTCATAATAAGACATGGGAGTTCCTTTGTGGGCATCATGCCTGGCCATTTTGGTCAAATGAGTGCAATGTGATTGCAATGGATAATGGACGCATGCATGCATATTGAAATCAAAGATAGATGGATAGCTATATACACTACAAGAAACATAGTCTTTTCCAGCGCCTAAAATGGACGCAAATAATCACTAAATTCGCTGCTAAAAAGTATTTGCAGCGAAATATACTGCGCCAGCGAGTAGTCGCAATTGTTGAGACATTTATTAATTTCGCCAGCGAAATTCAAAATTTGCCGCGAAAAATTTTTATTTGCAGCGAATTTTTTCGCTGATAATATTCTTGATTACGCCGCAAATAATGCTGGGTTATCAATATAATATCGCTGTGGAAAATTTTTTGCAGCGCTTTATATCGTTGCGAATAGGCACGAGGACGCTGCAATAGATTATTTGCAGCGTTTTTAAACTCTGTCGCCAATTCATAATTGGTCTAACTGTTTATTTGCGGCGAATAAGTTTGGCTGCAAAATATTATTTGCAGCGAGTTGTTGCCGCCGCAAATAAAACCTATGATGCTTTTTTTTTTTCGGCGTCCAATTATATTCGCCGCAGATTATGTTTTAAGGTTTTTTGCGTCAATGTGTAAATCGCCGCAAAAAATTTACACCGTGTTTATTGCTTTGGCGTCCAACTATATTCGCCGCAAATAATGAATCAGTTCTTTAATATCTTTTTCTCGGCGAACTGTAAATCGCCGCAAGTAATGTATTTAACTAATTTTCCAGTATACGTACAAAAAGCACAATTTTTTGTGGGTACCTAATTTCCTGCTCCAATTCATTCACAATATGACCAAATAGTACTTTAATCCAATACTTGTAACCATAATAGCATATATTAATATAAATTTAAGTTTTCAACCAATACATCATAAACTGGCATATGGTGCATTAATGGAAGGCAATAAAGTAGTACAAATGGGAGCAGCTAATGTCTTTGTCAAGCTTTAAAACATCCACATACAATCCAAATGTACCAGTTAAAACAAATATGATCAAAACAAATGGTGGGCGGAAATCATCCGCAACTTCGCACATCGATCGTTGATCTTCTTTGCGATGACTTGGTGATTGAGCGGCAAAGATCGATCCAGCTGTCTTCTACATTCGCTGCACAAAAGAAGACACCAAGTTGGAAATCTGCAATTAATATGAAAACAAATGGGGTACATGAACAAATAATGGTGCAATTAATAGGAGTACATACACTGCCTTCTACATTATATAATTTTTTTTGGCATAAAACTCACACGAACAAATAGCAAAAATTATTTAAAACCTTTTTTTACTAGTTGCCTTCTACATTATATAATTATCTAGCTGGCTACCTAATAGTAATATATATTGTTAATCTAATTAAAAAAGGTATTAAAATGGAAGTAAATATAGAAACTCAAGATGTAGATCATGCTATCCATTATATTTGCATATCCCACATGCATGCTAAGGAAGATGATTCCAAATGTGCATACAATTGTTCATGAAAACTTATTATTATTATTCTTATTTTTTTGCATCTTCCTCAATCAAGCCTTTCGAAGGCTGCATGCTCTACAAAAAAGGCCACTCGTGTCTTTTATCAAAATCATGTAATAGGAGGAGGATGCAGCTTGTTCTATCTATATATATAATATACCTTTATCTATAGAGAGAGAGAGGTGCCCTATAAACTGATGACAAGCAACCGGCCTAAAATGGTCATGCCCTTGCATTGCATCACACATGACAGTTGCTTAAAGTTGAAAAGTGTGTGTGTGGTAATTTGTCTCACTTTTTAATGTTGCATTATCACCTTTTTTTTTTCTTGTTTATGTTGTTGGGGGTGGCTAAGGTATAAAGTGATTAAGTATCTCACAAAAAGTTTTGAAACCACAATAAATGCCATTATTGTTGCAACCATAAACTACATTATGGTTAAAGAAATAATAATTTAGTAGCTAAGAAAGTTAATAAATTATATGGTTTATGGTTAATTAGTAACCTATTACACCTATATATCAATATTAAAATGGTATAAAGATAATATGATATATCCCAACTCATTCCCTACATGATGCCAGCCCAATCTAAAAAAAAATAAAAAATAAAATTCATCTGGAAAGCACCTGTGTTAATAACATTCTGTCTTAAATATATGCTAAATCCAGTACTAGGCCAGCCATGCATAATGCAGACACACACACCTCAGCAAAGCCAACATGCTTTCCAAACTGATGACGACTATATATATATATATATTTCTATATATTATATACTACTGTTTTTAGGGTTTACCACAATGGCTATCTATCTATCCATCTATATATCTAGATAGATATATGGCTAGTTAGTGGCCTTTGTGGGTGGTTTTGGGGATTTGGAGGGCTGTGTAAATAATAATCTGTCATAGGGCTGAGGAAAAGTAAGAGTCTGTTCCCTGTTGCCACTTGACTCACCTCCCAAAAAGCATGATTAACAGATAAGGAAAATGAAGAAGCCAAATTTCCAATCTGTTCCCTGTCCAATTGATCTCTCTCCCCCAAGACTATCAGGTCACAAGATTCTGGCAACTGTCTGGATGTTATACTTTAAGTTCTGGTTATGTATGTGATTCTTGTTCAAACTTTTGACACTATTTTAGGATAAAGATCCATCGCAGTTAGATAAATTCTGTGTGCCATTGATTCTTTATTCCTGTTCTTTCTGTTTTTTTTTTTTCTTCTTTCTTTTCACTACCAGTTTACACTTTTTAGCATACATCAATCAATATTGATTGTGTTGTTCCATCTTGTGGGATGATAGTCATGTCAGGTTGATCTAGTAAATAAATACATGGTGTCCAATATCACAGAGTTTTTTTTCTTTGGACAAAGCTGGTGGTCCTGTATCTACCTTTCTACACAACACAGCAAGAGTCTGCAACTCTTGCTCCAAAAAGATCAAAAAATAAAAAAAACTCACTATTGTACTGAATTAGCTGTTGCATGACTTCGTTGTATTGCTTCTTAATAATGATCATTCTTGAATCTATTTCTGATCTCCAGGGCTAGTGTTAATTTTAAAACTATCATCATGATGAGAACCACGAGTTGGTTATAACTACATGTTGAGCAAACTTGCTGACTTATTTGGTATTCTAAATAGTCCATCATTTATTATATTTTAAAGTACTCCAAAACAACTCAAAAGGCAAATGAAAGAATCTCCTCCATGCCATCACGAATGATCTTCATGATCAGCCAACCTTACCCTTGCTTAAGGCACTACTTAGTTATATTATGCTATTCATTTTTTTACTTTAAACTTAGTTAGCCCCTAGTAAACTTGTAGCAACATAAAAAATTGCACATACCAGTTAATTAACAAGCTTATATACATTGGGTTGAAACATCCTTGGCCGGGGTTCTTGAATGTGAGGTTCTTGAATGTGAAGCCTGCTGCTACGTCAACTTAAAAGATCAGCACTCGATGTAAAAGTCTGCCACATCATTGACAAGGTCATCAATTAATGTAGACCATACGCAAAGCGTATTTTATAACTAAAATATTGGATCTTACTTATATTGAATCTATTTTTAGATATGCACTAACTTATAAACAACAAAACTGATGATTTGTCAATCGAAATGGCTTACCCTTCAAGAGTAAGATCTAGGCAACTTCGGGAGAGCTCATGCCATACTGATGATTTTCAGCATTTGCAAACTTCTCTAACAACTTCGTCATCACCCCACCACCTTTCCTTGACAACTCCCGGCCTGGCCTGCTGCATTAGCTTTGCGCGCTCCTCAGGTACATTATATGAACATTGAAAACCCTCCACGTGCAGTAAATGAGATTCACCTATATGGACAAAAAGAGATTGCAGCGATTTATTGCTGTTTCAGTCCTACCCCAGTTTATGGGATTCACTTTATAGTTCATTACAAAGATCCAAGAAATTAGTTATTCCATCCATGTACCAATTTATAATTTAAAACATCAATCCAAGCTACACAATTTAATTCAAAATCTGTATTGTAAAAAGCCCTTCCTCTAACCATTCAAGTTAGCTACCTGAGCCCAAAAATACTATACAATACATATTATGATTTCAAGTTCCATAAACCCTTTCATATTCTATATTACATTTAACAAATTCAAGACCTTCCATTGAACAAACATACATGTATAACTGGCTAACTAAAAGTAACATATAACATCACATGGAACCATTACTTGGAAACATGTTCCAATATTAGTTATAATCTGTCCAAACTAGTACACTGCATTATCTCATAACCACATCAATCCAAATGACGATATGTTAGCTTCAGCAGCCAAATTCCATCATCTAAAAATATGCATTCCTGACTTTGTATATTACATAGGCAAATTATACCCGAACATTTCTATTATAGTTTAACTTTTCTATTAAACATCATGAACTTGCATCAATTCTGCTTGACCAGCAACCAAACAATGAAAGCTTATGGCACTTAGTACCAATGTAACCCAGTCATAATCCACTTCTCAAAGGTCATCATTAAATCAATGCTTTCACAGTCCAGATTATCCAAGAAACTTCACATACGAAAATGGCAAATATGGGCTTCAATTTCAGTCATTTGAAATAAATGATCAGCATAAAAAAAGAGTGTTTTAAGTCTTACAGTTTTATTTGAGAAAAAGGTGGATGGCATGCATTATGAATGTTCCATTTAACACCACTGGATCATTAAGGACAACTTGCTTAATAGGAAGGAAAAAATCACTCGTCTTAAGTCAATAGATGTATGCATACCATAACTTATGATCCAGTACGTAAAGTAGGCCTATCTATACTTGGGCAGCTCCACAAATTTTGTATAAAAAATATACAAAATAAAAATTACTCGAAATTCATATCATTTGTATAGAAGTGCATAACTCTTTGAAGTAAATCGTACATGGAAACATGAAGACATCACCTGCTTGTTCAGCCTCCCATGAATTTGGGCAAGATTACTTCTTCAGGTCAAGCGTCAGAGAAATACTTGTACCACGTACCAGCAGAGCATAACATGCACGAGGAAGAAGATTACAAAATTCCAGGACACGCATTAGGCTCTGGCATAAGCCGACCCCTTCCCATTCATACCATGTACAGACAATATGGTATGAATTAGCCTATACAACAAGCAACCAACTGCTTGTTAAGCATGCCACTACACCCAATCGATATGTATAGTGAAGGTGGTGGCATAGATACTTACATGTTTGACTCGTGTTCAATGAGGCCTAACATCATCTCATAATTTGCCTACATATTATCATACCTATTTAAGTATATATCTTGGGCCAAAACATCTGCATATAAACTCCCATTGGATATATATACTATATATATATATATATATCTTGTCAATCCACCATCTTACGCCAAAATTGCACCAAAAATGCCCCAAAAAAAGCAACCCATATTCTCCCATAAAAATAACCTCAGTGAGTCTCTTGAAGAGACTCACTGAGGGACGGGTTCGCAGCGAAGATGGCCCTCAGCATACGATCGGTTTCCTGTTGTTTCTCCATCATAACCTCCATGTTTTCCTTCATGCACTCCATCTCACTCTTGGAAGCTTCAGCGTCTTTCTTATGTTTCTCAATCAAGGGTATATACTCTCTCTCTCTAGCCAATGAGCGTTGTCTTGTAGACTCGGGGATCACCATCTCTCCCAAGCCTCTTGCATAACCCGGTCGATGCCCAAGTACCTCTCTGAAGACACCCGCTGCTGCTTCGTCAGTTCGTTTATCTGGTTCTAGATTATCCAGCTTCCCTACCATATCCTTCTGCAATAGGACATAATGAACCGATTACACACTTTTATGTCCTAATAATGCATTTTAAAGATTCAATCTGATAAATTGAACCATCATTGCATTTAACATACCAAAAAATCTGCTAGAATATACTCACATAAATGTCTTCGGTGGCAGGTGTCACAAATTTATCTTTCTTCTTCGACCAGTGGGTTTCCTTGTAGAAGTCCACCAAATTTGCATTTTCAGCACGCTACATGTGTGTGGAACGTGTGCATGTAACATATTCAGTTCAGATAATATGTTACATATGGCATGGATAGCTTAATCACTAATAAATGACTAACCAAACAAATGCTAAACAAAAGTTATTGATCATATATGGGAGAAAGCATGGGGATATAGCATACCCCTTTCGCGAAAGGCTACGACCTAAATTTAACAATATGTGAGTGTGTGGTTGCCATGATATGAGCTTTCAAACCTTATACCTTTTCTTCTAGCATCCTCACAAAGGATTTGCGACCAATTGTGTGGTTAATTTTCAGCATCCTTCTATTGTCCCGATTTTTACTTGATATTTTCTGTCAAGTAAATTTTGTCATTTTAAGCAAAAGTACATAGAGTAATAAATATCCCAACTTCATTCTGGGTTTGGATTGAACACGCATAATGCATACCTGGAAGGCCTCGCTACCCCATCGTTCACATAGCTTAAACCATACTAGGGGGGTGACCAAACTAGTCCCAGTCGCCAATGCCTCGTCATGGCTGCCATATGACATATATATCTGATGCAGTTGGTGGTGGAAGGCATTAAAACGCTTACGAAGCTATTTAGTCATAGCCAATTGATGGTTCTCTAAGTCCCAATCCAATTCAAAATCACCCTGCGTAGCCCATTAAAATTTAGGGTCATCACTCGTGAATTATATATGGTCTAAATTTTTAATGATCAACATCATAGTATAAAAGTCTTACCCGAACACGATCGATTAATTCATCCTTGTGCTCTTGAGGTACATCACTCCATCTGGGGTAGCTCATGTTGCAGTGATGTTTAATGATCCAGCTTAATCGTGTTGTAAACATGTTTGAATTCTCGCAACATGGTGCTGTTTCTCCACTATTTATCTTCAACAACACTTTTCCATGCTTACGTAATTTCTCAAATTCAGTACACTTCGCCGGACCGCGACCACGTCTCGTCTGTGCCTGGTTGGATACAGGTACAGACGATACATCCTCACCTGTATGACATAATAACAATAAGGTTGCGTTAAGGGTCTCATGCGTTTAAAGCAATCTTACACAACAATGATATAGCCCATTAAATTCACCTTGTATATCATTGTCAACTATACCGATCTGATTACTTTCAACAGGATCCAGTTGTTCCCTCGGGGAGGGTTCTGTGTTTGCCTCGGTCTCCAGACATGGGTTCGTAGAAGGAGTCTCCAATGGATGGCTTGGAGGTTGCGTTTCATCATCTGAACTAGCGTCTCCAATGCGGACTTCACATGGCCTGCGTGCACTACATCTGTAAGGCACAAATTTCCTGGGCCGGGTTCCTCGTACACTAGGCATTAATTTACCTGGGCCATTTCTGCTCCTCATTAACTCCATGGGTTGAGATGAGATTGCAATGGATTTTGCCTTGAACACTCTAACCAAATGTCTCCTTTTTCCGTCCACCTGAGATTCAACAATAGCAAAGGTTAATTACATGAAGCTACCATTAGAGGAAACATACCCACGGCAACCATGCAATAAGATAATGCATTAAAATAAATATTGTCAAACTATATAAATTAGTTTGTGTACCCTCATTAATACTTCTATTTCAAGTTCCAAAGAAAAACCAATGAAAAAATTAGATGAATTTATAATATAAACTCCAGTTTGCAACCCAAAATGCGATCCAATCCATGAATATTCCTCTTTCAACTGATGTGGTTTTCACCTGATTTCCAATGGTTGACAGACACCTATTCTGACTCTGATTCTTCATCGGTGGATAGGTCATCTTCATCTGAATATTCCCAATCACCATAACCATCTCCAGAACCAGATGGAACCATTCCATCATCAATAAAGTCTGTTGAATTGATGCATTCACCACCAACCGCCATATGGCCTTGTGCATCAATGTGGATAGGTTCTATATCAGTCCTACTAAGTGGAGTTGATACCGGATATGCATCACAATGTAAAAGTGGATAATCAAATGATGGCTCATTTTCTTGATAGACATCATCCTCACTTGATTCGCCATCAATATCGTCCAGAACCCTTGCCATTGGTGGAATGTCATACACATTCCTATTATTATAATTCTGCACAACATACCAGTTCCCCTTGGACCTTATATCTCTAATGTAAAAACACTGGGAAGCCTGGCATGCCAATACAAATGGTTCGTTCTTATACCAAGTTCTATCCATGTTGACACTAGTTATATGATCGTCTACTCGTACCCCACGCTTCTTATCACCAACATCAAAACAATCACAACTGAACAAGTACACTCAAAGACCTCCCATGTAGTGTAACTCCACAACATCATTAAGAACACCATAAAAGTCTAAATTATTAGTATCTTCGTCATCAGTTACCAACACCCCTGAATTTTGTGATCGCCGATGAAGTTCAAGCTGCTTCGTATGGAACCATTTCCCATTTATAATGCAGGCAGCGTATGATGCAACCCAAGGGTCAGGACCACAAGCTAACGCATACAAATCAGCAGACAACTGTGGTGGGTTTCCCGTACATTGGTCTTGAACCTACACAAATATCGAGCTAAATTGTGAACTTATACTTTCAAATACATACTCAAAAGCAGGGTCGGGTTAATTATAAGTAGATAGAATATACCCCAATTGCTAACTTACACATTGCTTGAACCACGTTGGAAACTCAGTTTGATGGGTGTGATCGACAGAATTTGGGTTTGACAACCTACATTTGTCATAGTGCTCCCTACATTTGGAGAACACAATAGGCCAATCAATATTAGCTAGTTACGTAAAGTCTTATGGATAGTAGTAGATTGTTTCGAGAAAGCACAAAGGAAGTCATGATTGCTTACTCGAGATAAGGTCCAATCTCAATACAGTTGTTAAGCACGTACCATATGGCTGAGGTGCGGAGTTTATCTTGTAATTGCACATTACGGGCTATACCCAATGGACGAAGTTTTTGGTTGAATATTTTGAAACCATCTATAGTATCCTCTTCTCCAGCATCAATGTTACGGTCCGCTCGATTAAACTTCGTCTCAACATCTTGGAGATACATGGAGCAAAATGTCAAACACTCGATGTGAATGTAGGCTTCTGCTATTGAACCTTCTGGACGGGCTTTATTCTTAACATATCGCTTGAATTTGCCGAGATACCGTTCGAATGGATACATCCACTGATATTGAACTGGACCTCCGAGTATCACCTCACCCGGTAAATGGACAGCTAGGTGGACCATAATATCGAAAAAAGAAGGAGGAAATATCATCTCTAATTTGCATAGAATAGTGACGATATCAAGTTGAAGCTGGGATAAGCGATTCACATCTAAGGTTCGGGTGCACAACTCTTTGAAGAAACTGCTAAGTTCAGTCAAAGCGAGTGCAATATCACTCCTTAAGAACCCCCCAACAGCAATAGGAAGCAGTCGTTGCAAGAAAACATGATGGTCATGGCTTTTGAAGCCAGTGATTTTGCAATCACATACAGATACACAATGCGCGACATTGGAGGCAAACCCATCTGGAAATTTAACCTCAACGAGCCACTCATAGAATTTATTCCTTTCATCTCCATGTAATGTGTACAATGCACGTGGCATTGTAACACGTCCACCTTCAGACTTAAGATGCAATTCTTTTTTGAAGCCCAAGTTCTCCAAGTCACGCCGAGAATTTATATTATCTTTTGTCTTCCCAGGAATGTCCATTAAAGTGCCCAATATGCTATCGGAAATGTTCTTCTCAATATGCATAACATCTAGATTATGTCGAAGCCGCAACATTGACCAATATGGTAGTTTGAAGAATATGCTTTTCTTTGTCCAGTTCAACTGTTCTGCAGTGCGTTTTCTCTTCCTACAAGATTTTCCCAATTGGACATCTCCAAGCATTTGTAGTTGAGTTAAGAGACTCGCTCCTTCAACCCAATTTGGTGGCATGCGATGATCTTCTTTACCGTTAAACAACAATTTTCTCGTCCGCCAAATGTGACCTGCCGGTAAGAGACGTCGATGTCCCATATAACACTGTTTTCTACCATACTTCAACCAATTGGAGTCTGTGCTTGAATTGCAAGAGGGACATGCCAATTTCCCTTTTGTTCACCACCCAGAAAGATTTCCATAAGCAGGAAAGTCATTAATTGTCCATAATAAGGCAGCATGCAACATGAACATTTCCTTTGTGGAAGCATCATATGTAGGTACCCCATGTTCCCAGAGTTCAAGCAACTCATCAATTAAAGGTTGCAAATACACATCAATGTCATTCCCTGGTGATTTTGGGCCAGGGATAATGAGCGATGTCATGAAGACCTGGTCTTTCCTGCATAACCACGGCGGAAAATTATACGGGACAAGAATCACTAGCCAAATGCTATACGGTTTTGCTAGGTTGTTGAAGGGATTGAAGCCGTCGCTTGCCAGACCGAGCCTAACATTGCGAGCATCCCTAGCAAACCAACAATGAGCTTCATCAAATGTCTTCCAGGACTGAGAGTCAGCAGGATGTCTCATACTAGTCTCATCGGGTACCCGCTGCTCTTTATGCCATCTCATATCACATGCTATCTTGTCTGTCACAAAGAGACGCTACAATCTTGGCTTCAAAGGAAAATGCCGAAGCACTTTTTGTGGGATCACTCGTGACCCATGTGTATTTGGCATCCAACGCGAAGCCTTACATATAGGGCACTCATTATGATTAGCATATTCCTTCCAGAATAAAATGCAGTCGTTGGGGCATGCGTTTATTTTGTGGTACTTGAAATTCAACCCTCGCTCCAATGACCTTGCCTCCTCATATGAACTAGGCAATTTAGCATCAGGAAAGGCAGACCGCAGAAGGCTTATGAGCATATCAAAAGACTTGATTGACCACCCACCGACCGTTTTAATATGTAACAACCTCACATCGAATGAGAGCTTTGAGAATTTAGTGCAGCCGTCGAAAAGAGGACGTCGAGCATCCTCTAATAGTTGGTCAAAAGTTGCGTTTGGGGAGGGATGTGGTATTGATGGCTGAGTTGGCGATGTAGTGTTGTCTTCAGGGGCATCTCCAAATGTGCCAGCCCAAATGTCATCTAACATACGGTCCATGTCATCAATGTACTTGTCTTCAACTCCAACTCCGAGACGGGTGTCGTCGTCAATGATGGGGAGTGTTTCCTCCTCACCATGAAATATCCACTGAGTATAATTTGGATTGATCCCTTTTATGAACAAGTGAGTCTCCACCTCAAATATAGGCAAGAAGAGGTTATTACAGCATATACGGCAGGGACACCGAATGCAGTCACTTCCCTCACAATGGTTTCGTGCTATTGTGAGGAAATTTTTAACCCCTTCAGCATATGCAGGTGATACAAGTCTATCACCCAAATTCATCCAGCTTTTGTCCATCTAAATAAAAAGAAAACTCGTCAAATTCTTTAATCGGCTCGGTGAACGATGATATGACAGGTTATTACGATGTTCTATATACATATGGGATAAGAAAGTGTAAAGAGGGAACTAGGGGGGTGCGAGAAAATCACCGCTAGATTAGGCACGAGGAAGTGATCATGCATGTGGATTTCAACCTTCCATCATCAATACATATTAATTGTTAATTTATGATATGACACAAATATAAAACCCAGTCATTTGTTTAATAGTCTTGTAACCTAACATGATTATCATGATTAAAAAAGATATGCATAGAACTCAGCATGACATATAAGTTGAAATAGATACATATATATAACCTCCAAGTTTAATATGCAGGACCTAGAAAGATAACGCAATCAAACTCAATCCATGTTGTTAGTTAGAAGTTGTTGCGATGTAAATTAATCAAATTGGGAGATTAAACCAATCACAAAACATGACAGGTATGATCCCATGCCAAACCACCCAATCCTTCCACTATACCATCCAATTTAACTGTCATTTTGATGGAAGACAGTTATAAGCGTTGATTAAAACAAAAAGAAGGCACCCAAGCGCTGAGGTAGTTGTATTCACGTACTTTAAAGGCAAGGTCATCAAGTATCAGTAACTAATAATCTGTCATTGAAGTACTCGAAAAAACTCAAAAGAATAATCCTCTATATATTAAAGGAAAAAACAGCTATAAACTTGTCATGGACAAACAAACATAGATGTGACTTATGAACATTCCTGAATTCTCAGCACAAAGATTAAATGCTTCCAGCTTATATTTTCCCTCATAGAGAGGAAATTTATTGCATACTATGAAGAATATTCAAAAATTCATGAAGTGAGTAAAAACTGAAATAGAAAATTTCAGTTTAGTTATAGGAACTATTATTTGTTGTAATCCTTGTCTATAGATGTATGCATCTCGACCAAAAGTGTGTTTTTTTTCTCGGATATCTCGCTAAAAAAAAAAATGCCGCGTTTGGAAGCCTAGTCGACCAAGAAATCACCGTGAACTTTAAACTTATTGCGGCGATATTAATTCCAGTAGACCAAAAAATCGCCGCATTAGGCATATTTTTTCATCTAGTGATATGCTGCCATACGATTTTATACTAACAAGTAAACACATCAGCTTTAACAAAAAAGATCAGAAATTGATGTCTAGATTATATGCATGCATCTTGTAATCGTACAGATTTTCTGTTAGAGCAGCCGGTTTTGAATATGATCAATTTGCATGCATCGTATATTTAATTTGCATATTTCTACATATTTAAGAGTATTTATGTTGGTGATTAACAAGGTTTAAAGCAGGAGATATATAAACATATTATATGATGCCTAACTCATTTTTTAAGAAATAAATTAAGTATGATCAGTAATTCATACTAACAGCTAGCAAAATAAATGTTGCATGAACCATGTATATTTTTATGTATTTATTTATCTTAGTCGTATAAAAGTCATAAAGTTCATACAAGACATTTAGGACATCCGCAAAATATTACATGAAATGAAACGACTATATATGATTAAAGATCGATGTAAATGAAAATGAAAAACTCCCAAATGACAAGAATTATGTCACATTTATCTCATTATAAGGGAGTTTTATATATCAATTACCCTCTAGAATTCAGATTTGTGTGGTTGTTTTTTTACTTTTCTATTATAGTTAGTGGTTGCATCTTGACTTTATTTTTACAATACACTAATGGACCATTAATCTAAGTTTAAGGCACAAATGGTCTTTCCTATCTATTTTCTCCTCCACTATATATATATATATATATATATATATATGAGAAAAGAGAATCACATGAAGTGTTGGGCATCGTTGTGGGAAGGTATAATGGGTGGATGCAATGAACTAGCAGGATATGTAAGACAAGTGTCCTTTAGATTGATCCAACGGCTGGATAATGATGGGGATGGTGTCGACCTTTGGTTAAAGAGTCTAGTCAACACATGGTGGTCCAATTATCAAACTGGCAAACTTGTAGCAACATGATGCTAAATAATTGTTAATTTTTAACTCTCCCCTAGATGTTGATGACTTGGGGAGGCTAGAACTAGCCATCCAGTACAATCTCTATAAGTGTTTATAAAGGGATTTTTGAAATATAATTACTAGCACAAGTGGAGTTTTCTTGCAGCCAGCTTTCTGAAAAAGAAAACAATAATAGCACAATCCATAATAAGTACATTATTACTAGGGTAGCAAATTGCCAATTAATTACTAATTAAAGAGATTGTGGAAGCCAATAAGGAATTCATGTCTCTAGCATTTTCAATACCGGCCTACCCAACTTTAAGGATACTTGTAATTAGTTTGTTGATTTGGTACACATGCAAGATAATCTTAGCTATCTCCTTGTTCTTTGTTTATCTTTTCTCAGATTTGTTTTCATAATAAAATCTAGCACCACGTGTTTTTGAATGACTTTGCTATCTTGTAGTTTACTTAGAACTCCCCGAGAAAAGATTTGTTTACATGTCCATGGCTGATGCATGGGTTTCCAAATAATTAGCAGGATTTTAATGGGTTGTTGAATAAACGCAGTCTGAACTAACCTTCTAAGATAATATGAATTTTATCAGCAGATCTAGGTTCAGTTCATGCTGTACGTCAACCAATAAGGTGGGAGTTGAACTTCTTCCTAATGAATTATTAAGGCCCTTAATAATTGCCTGCAACCCAAAGCTCCGACCGGTGCTTCTGTATTTACTATATATACATACATGCATCATGTATCACTCCACGATCGAAGTTCTATATATATATATATATATGTATATATACACAATATAAGAATGGCTTCCGTTGGCAAGCTTGATGTAGAAGTTGAGGTGAAGTCTGATGCAGATAAGGTCTGGGGAATCATTAAGGATTCTGTCACCATCCAACCAGCTAGCATGCCCTAATGACTACCAGGTGTGAAGTTCTTGAAGGCGATGGAAAGTCCATTGGTTCTGTTCGTCTAATCACATATGGCGAAGGTAATTATATTTGGTTCATTTCTTGTACGTACATGTAAAACTGCAAGGTTTAATTAATGCAGTAACTGAGCTGCATATTGCTTTCTTTTGATCATTTTAAACAAATCTGTATTGTTTTGTTTTGTTAATTTTTGGCTTGTCTGTTTTTATTTCCAGGTTCTCCTATTGTCAAGATTTCTAAGGAGAAGATCGACAATTTTGATTAAGCAAACAAGACAGTTGCTTTTACTGTGATCGATGGGGACCATTTGAAATTCTACAAGCATTTCAAATGCCACATTACTGTGACTCCAAAGGGAGATGGTAGCCTGGCAATATGGCTATGCGAGTTTCAAAAGACTAGTGACGAGGTTCCAGATCCACACGTCAGTAAGGACTTTGTAGAGAAGAACTTCAAGGAGCTGGACGAGTTTGGCCTCAAGCAATAATAGAGGCGATTTTGGGTCTGATACATATATGGGGATATTTGAATATTTATGGTCTAATAAACAGCACAAGTAGTAGTTTGCAGTGCAGTACTCATTTCAATCCGTAACGTACGTGTTTCTTAAATAATATCGACAGCTTGTTAGTTGGCTCAAGTTAATGTTACTGTATGTGTTCTTTTCTATCCTATGTGGATTAGATTTTCCATTAGAAGAACACAATTATAGACTCTGTAACTGGAAATTGAGAGCTTCTTCTAGTATTACAAACAGGGCTCTGTTATGACTTATTGAGAGCTTCTGCTGTAAATAAAAATTTTTATTTCTCACTCTTGATGTTCATGGGAAAAATAATTTAAGTTATGCACCCTACCATTTGGACAATTCCTGGGAAAATTGCATGATCTTTTGACATTTTCCAAATTAGAAAGAGGGCCCAGCTGATTATTATTAGCAAGGAATTCACGTGGGGATAGATATATCTATGTTTTTTTTTTCTCGATCTCAATCAGTACTAGCCTAAACCTATATATGTATGAGATGTTTATGACAAGACCTCACCTACTTCATGTTTGGACGAGTGAACCTAATTCTGCAGTCCAGACAGGAGCCCATCACATTCAGTCTATGCAACCCTCCTTTAATTCCAAGTTGCCAACCTCATCAATGGCATTTCCTACTGTGACTGTGAGTAGCAATATTATTGGTTTGAAAATGATATTTACAATCACCCTAATTCCAAAAGTATATATTAATAATGATAAATAATAGTACAAATGGAAGCTAACGCATCATGCATGATCTCCAGCCCCTGGCCCCTGGCTAACTAGGGAACCCACCAACAGAACAGCCAAATTAATGACGTATATATAGAGGCTAAGAAGAAGCCCACACTTGGAACAAAGCATAGCAACAAATCAAGCAGAAGTAAATTTGTGCATCCCTACATCCAAAACGGCAATAATCACCAGCACCTAACCCTTATAACACAGCAGCAGAGCACACAATGGCAACGCCAGTACCACTTAGGAGCGAACAGTTTGTAACTTCAAGTTACCCATCATTTTCACTAATTTTGAATGGGTGACAGTTTGGAACTTCAAAGACGGTCGAAGAAGACAAACACAAACAATGCACTAGGAAGGGGCCATGAATAAACCAAACGAAGGGAAAAAATCGATACAGATCAACAAAAAAAAATTCACTCAGAAACGAGGATACGCAGACTGCAGTTAATTTAGACACTTTTAATCAGTACCCATTTTCAAAATGCATAATTTTTGCAATAACCAACTCATGCGCCTATGAAGGGGGAGAGCTATTTCTTAAAGGGAACCACAGATACCTGTCAATGGACGATCTCGACCGCCGATATTGGCCTTCCCAAAACAATCACTCGGAAACGGACTGCGGGGAGGTACTGACTATAGTAAGCAGTTGGTGTCTGGGACTCTGGAATGAGGGGCCTGGGATTTTCAGCTCCACAATCGCCGGGTGCAAACAGGGCTTCTGAACTTACTGGTAGGCAAAAATGGGGACGAAGGATTTCGGCATTTGGGGGGAAATCGTGATTTGGGGGGGAAATCTGATTTCTGTGGAGGTTTTCGCGCCGAGATGGATAAAGCGAGATTTGGCAACGAAATTGTGCGTCGGGAGAAGGTTTTAAAATTTTGCGGCGGTCTAATTCGCCGTAGTTATCATTAAAATGGCTGCAAAAGTAAAAATAATATTTTCGTCAAAATTTTCCGTCGCAATTAGTATTAAAATCGCCGCAAAAATTCGAAAAAAAAATGTTTGGGTTGGAAGCTGCGTCGACCAAGAAATCGTCGTGAATAACGACTTATTGCGGCGATATTAGTTCCAGCAGTCCAAAAATCGCCGCAATAGAGCCATTTTCTTGTAGTGCTAGATAGATTAAAAAAAAAAAAAAATTGTTATCATTATAAATCCATGCATCCATTATCATGAAAATAAAGTCAAATTTTCATCTAATAATGTTCCATCGTAATAATTTTCATATCTTCTACTATTATAAAAAAGTCTTTGGCCATGTGAACAGTGAAATTTGTTTTAGATTTGTTAATTACGTGTTTGTCCCTGCTAGACATGCATTGCTTTTTTGTCTTGCACAGTTTGTTTGCCGCCATTTTCTCTCCGTTTTCTCTTTCTCAATTTGTATTCTAATAGTATGAGTAGTAGTTCGAGTTTGATGGAAAATTACTTTCTTGTCCTTGTGGTTTGTGTTTAATGAGAAAATTACCTTTTTTTTTCCTTGAGGTTCTAATGTGTTTTATACATAAATGAAAATGTCTTTTAGACTTAAACTTTCACATAGTGAAAATATATCAAAACTAATCAAAATCGCATGGTAGACGTGCTTTGAATTAGCAATTCTATACAATTAGCTGGATATATCTCTCATATAAATATTATTATCTTTGGGTAGTTCATAAAAGTCGGCACGTGGATTGGCCTTGTTTCTATATCATGGTTTCATGAGCGCTCTAGAGACAAAGCTTAATTTGCATAGGAGGTGGCACCACCCCCCGACACTTATATAGGTAGACTTATAGAAATTGTCCTGTAACTAAACACTTTAACAGAACTCTGTTATGAGTCTATTAAGAGCTTATTGCTCAGCCTCTCATTTTCATTACAGTACCAAGTACTTCAAACCTTGGGATGATAAATTAGTTTGAAAACTAATTTTAATATCATAGTGCTTACAAATTATTTAAACTAAGGTGAAAGGAATGCATAAGAGTTGTTTGAGAAAAGTTCATACACAATACAGACAACCAATGCATAGGAAAAAAATCTCAATTTCTTTCATATCTTTCTGTGTACATCAGAGTGTCTATTTATAGCGTATATTCTGTAACATCCTTTACAAAGTGTGCCACTCAAATATTGACAGGTGGCTGTGAAGAATCATTTGGCTATATGTGCAGGACGGTGATAGTGATCTCTGTTGTACAGAGCATGTAATGGTACTCTACTGGTGCACCACTACGTTAGCTGGGTATGTGCAACGGACTGCTCTAAGGCCGGTGTAGTGAGCTGAGATGGCTTAATATACTCTACTGGTGCACAGCTATGTGACTGGGTATGTGCAACGGACTGGCTGGTGCAGTGAGCTGAGATGTCTTAATACCCTCCCGCGAGTCAATTGGCACTGAGGTCAAAGTGAGACTTGATCATAATAAATGGAACCATGCTGATGACAGGGCCTTAGTCATGACATTTGCTATTTGATCTCTACTGGAGATGAAGGATACCTGAAGTGTTTTTGCTGCAACTCTTTCCTGAACAAAGTGAAAGTCAAGTTCCACATGTTTGGTTTGAGAGTGAGGAATTGGATTCACAAAGAAATAGGTGGCTCCTAGGTTATCACACCACAATGTAGGGGGTGAGTTAAAAATAGACCAAGTTCATTTGTCAGATTCTGTAACCACAGTATTTCACAAGCTGTATTTGCTATTGATTTGTACTCGGCTTCAATAGAAGACCGAGCAATAGTGGCTTGTTTTTTTGATCCCCAAGAAACAAGATGACTGCCAAAATAAATACAGAAACCATCAGTAAACTTGCGATCATCAGGGCATCATGTCCAGTCAGCATCGGAGAAGGCTGAAATTTTATAGGATGAGGAGGAAGAAAATGTAAGCCAAGATGAGGAGTTTGACGAAGGTAGCGAAGGATCCTTTTTACAGCCTGCCAGTGAGGTACCCTAGGGCAGTGCATAAACTAGCAGACTTTGTTCACAGCGAAGGAGTTATCAGGTCTGGTGAATGAGAGGTATTGTAGACTACCTACAACACTTTGATAAAGCCGTGGATCTTCGAATGTACTACCATCAAGGGACGTAAGCTTGATTGATGAGGACATAGGGGTAGTGATTGGCTTGGACAAGTGCATGTTGGTGCTGTGCAGCAGATCATTGATGTATTTAGACTGAGAGAGATATAACCCAGAAGAATCCCTAGTGACTTCAATGCCTAGAAAGTAATGAAGTATACCCAAGTCCTTAAAGAATTAATAAAATCAGAGATGAGTTTCGAACTTGAACCAGTGACTATCAAATCATCAACATAAATTAGAATGTAAATGCAGTCAGAGGCAGTGTTCAACATAAACAAGGAAGGGTTAGACCGAGAGGCAACAAGTCCTAGAGAAATTAACTTATCTAATAATTTTGCAAACCAAGTCCTAGGGGCTTGTTTCAAGCCATAAAGAGATTTTTTTAACTTACATATGTGTGAAGGAAAGTCAAGATTCACGAAACCCGGCGATTGTTGCATAAACACTGCTTCATCAAGGTTCCTGTGTAAGAATGCATTCTGCACATCGAGTTGGTAAAGTGGCCAGTTTGAGGTTACTGCAAAGGAGAGAAGAAGACGAATGGTGACTAGCTTAATGATGGAAATATAGGTTTCAGTGTAATCCAAGCCCGATTGCTGAAGGAATCCCTTGGCCACGAGCTGTGCTTTATGGCGTTCAAGGGTTCCATCAGCTTTTCTCTTGGTTTTGAGAACCCATTTTGACCCTAGAATGTTGAGTTTGGGGTTTGGGGGGACCAATTCCCAAGTTTGATTAAGGAGAAGAGCACATAATTCCTCACCCATGGCAGTTCGCCATTCTGAGTATTTGGTGGCTTTGGAGAATGATGATGGTTCTTCTGGGATAGAGGCCGTGAAAGATGAGGAAGAGGAGGCTTGGGAGGTGGTGAGTGACATAGAGGGGCGTTTGGAGGGCCACGGAACCGTGCCATCAGTTCGCACACGAGGACATAGAGTATTGGTGCGAGACCGTGTGGTCATGGGGTGACGCTGAACCGGGTGAGAGGAGAGGGAAGATGAAGTTGGAGATGCAGGAATCAAAGAATTACCCGATGGTGGGGTGGCAGGTAGAGGAGAGCTAGTGTTGGAAGAGGTAGGAGAAGAGGAATTAGGGTTTGAAACAAGAGAATGAGGGGAAGTGGGTGGGGGTACATTGGTTGAGGAAGATGGGCAAAGGTGTTGGGCCGTGGGTATAGAAATTAGTGAGAAGGTAGAGGTTGGTGTTGAACTGGACGGTGAGGGAGATGGGCCAGTGGGATTGGGCTTGAAGGGAAAAAAATTGTTCATTAAAAATGACATCTCTTGAGATATAAACCCGACCCGAGGAAAGATGGAGACACTTATAGCCTTTGTGGTCTTGGCTATAACCCATGAAAACACACATTTGAGAGCAAAAGTCCAATTTGTGTTGATTGAATGGTCTTAAGTTGGGCCAACAAGAAGACCCAAAAACCCGAAGAAAAAGATAATCGAGAGCATGGCCCATTAGAACTTCAAAGGGACATTTATTATTTAGGACAGGGGTGGGCATTCGATTAATTAAATATGTGGTGGTTAAAAAAGATTCAGCCCAATATTTAAGAGGCATGGAAGCATGAGAGAGAAGAGATAATCCGATTTCGACAATATGTCTATGTCGTCTCTCTATACTTCTATTTTGAGGGTGGGAATGAGGACAAGTAAGACGGTGAGTGATTCCATTTTTTTGAAAAATAGACCGAAGAGGGCGAAATTCCTCACCTCCATCAGTTTGTAAAAAAATAACATTGCATGAAAATGAATTATGAACAAACTGAAGAAAGGCAATGACAATCATAGAAACATCTGATTTAACATTCATGGGAAAAATCCAAAGATATTTAGAGAAGTCATCTAATATGGAAAGATAATAGCGACAACCCTTTGTAGAAACAATGGGAGCTGGGCCTGAAACATCTAAGAGAAGAAGTTTAAAAGGCCTAGTGAACCATGAGGGGGATAAGGGATGGAGAAGGGCATGAGCCTTGGCCTGAAAACATGCTAAACAAGGAGGAATTGTTGTACGGGATGTAGTAGGAAGATGAAAGCGTTGGAGAGTCAGTTGAGTGATGCGCGATGACGAGCATCCTAATCGTTGGTGCCAAAGCAGAGGAGAGGTTCGTGTGCTGAGATGAACTTGAGGAGAAAGTGAGCTGAGTGATCTAGAAGCAGGTGCAGCAAATACGGAAGGTAAAGTGTAGAGTCCATTCTCACTTGGTCCTCGAAGAAGCACCGCCTGGGAATGGGAATCCTTCACAAGAAAAAAATCAGAGTGAAACTCAAAGAAAACTTTGTTATCAAGACAAAACTGTCTAACATAAAGTAAATTGCAAGAAATCAATGGGGCATGAAGAAGATTAGTTAGGAGAAAATTGCAAGAAAAAGAACTCCACTGAGCCTAACCAACATTCTATATTGGGAGAGAAGATCCATCTCCGATGTTCACTTGGTCAGAACCTTGATAGGACACAAAGTCTAAATTGAGAGCTGACAGATCAGGGGTGAAATGGTTGGTTGCAGCCGTGTCAGGAAACCAGGTGGATGGAAGGGATGCGGGAGTGGGGAGATGAGTGTAGTTGGCAGCCAAAGAAACTGGTGCAAGAGCTTGGAATGCATGGTTGAACCGTTGATAGCAAGAGATAACCGTGTGGCCTGGTGTTTGATAGAGCTAGCAAAATGGGGCGAGTGTCATTGCGATTTGAGAAATAGTTGGGGGAAAAGCCAACATGACTATTGTTCTGACCACCATTTCAATTTTGTCCACCTCGAGTGGGAAGACCAAGCAAGGAAGGTGCCCGAGCGACAGTGTTATTTGCAGAGAAATAAGCACCCATGAGTAAAGATTGATGCTGATGAGATAAGTAGGATTTGTGATTAAGTAAATAGCTATAGATCTGATGGGGAGAGAGAGGGTCAGGCCGTGTAGTGAGAGAGGTGACCATGGACTCATAATCAGTTCCAAGTCCCGCAAGGAGATAGACAGAGAATTCGTGATCAGTGAGGGTATGACCGGCTGCACTGAGGGAGGAGGCAAGAGTTTTTGCTTTGTTGTAGTAATCCGAAATTATCTCAGTCCCTTTTTTAAGGGTAGCAAGCTGATAATGGGTGTGAAAAACATGAGCACTGGATTGATCTTGGAAGATATTTAGAAGGGTTGTCCAAACTTCATGAGATGTAGTGTAGTCCAAAACTTGGGCAAGAATAGACCCGGAGAGAGAAGAGTTAGTGGCAGAGATGAGGAGCTGATCTTGTAAGACCCATCGAGTATGTTCAGGATTGATTTTGCCGTCAATAAAGGTAGTGGGAGAGGGGATAGAGCCATCAACATAACCAAACAGTTGATGGCCCTTGAGGAAAGGCACAATCTGTGCCTTCCACAGTTGAAATTTTTGAATGGTAAGTTTAACAGTAACACAGTGTGTAGCAGAGTTGAGAATGGAGGAAGGGTTAGAAGGGGAGGAGGAATTTTCAGAGGAGGCCATGGAAAGGAAAAGGATGTGAGTCTCAGGCTCTAGATACCATGTTTAAACTAAGGTGAAAGGAATGCATAAGAGTTGTTTGAGAAAAGCTCATACACATTACAGAAAACCAATGCATAGGAAAAAAAATCTCCTGTTCTTTCATATATTTCTGTGTACATTAGAGTCTCTATTTATAGCATATATTCTGTAACAACCTTTACAAAGTGTGCCACTCAAATATTGACAGGTGGCTGTGAAGAATCATTTGGCTATATGTGCAGGATGGCGATAGTGCTCTCTGTTGTGCAGAGCATGTAATGGTACTTTGGTGGTGCACAGCTACGTGAGTTGGGTATGTGCAACAGACTGCTCTAAGGCCGATGCAGTGAGCTGAGATGCCTTAATATATTTTGTTGGTGCACAGCTACGTGAGCTGGGTATGTGCAACGGACTGGCTGGTGCAGTGAGCTGAGATGTCTTAATACAAATCACTAACATATAATGTACTTTGCTTAGTGAACTCAAGTCTTCATATGTTCAAGAGTTGAGTTGAGTTTCCATTATTGGTGATTTTATTGTATAGTCTTTAAATCCATCCCCTTTCATGTCTTCCACAACAAATCCCTTGCAAGTCCTTTAGTTAACGGTTTTACCAAATTTTGACAAGATCTCACAAAATCAATTGTAATTACTCCATCTGTGAGTAATTGTCTCATATAGCTTTGTCTTAATCCAATATGCCTAGACTTGTCATTATATATATGGCTAGTCTAGCGACAATGTAGCCTGACTATCACAATGCAAAGATATTGGTGGCACTGGTTTTGGCCAAATCGAAATATCTATCAATAAGTTTCTTAGCCACTCTACCTATTTGCTACAAGAACCAATGCTATAAACTTTGTTGTCATGGTAGAGTTAGTTATGAATGTCTACTTCTTTGATCCACAGGAGATTGTTCTTCCACCAAGGGTGAATGTCCACCTATTGGTTGATTTGTGATCATCATGCTCAGTTATCCAACTGGCATCAATGTATCCTTCTACTACTGAGGAAACCCGCTATACTCAGTACCCTAATTTATGGTATTTTGTAAATATTTTAAAATTATTTGTACAACTATCCAATGAACATGACTAGGGTTACTAGTGTACCTACTAAGTTTGCCCACTGCAAATGCAATATCAGGTTTACTACATGTCAAAACATACATTAGACAACCAATAACTTTAGCACATTCAAGTTGATTCATTGCTCTCCCAGTACTAGGATACAATTTTAGATTTGAATCAAAAGGTGTAGCCATGGGTTTGCAATCAAAGTGATTAAACTTTTTCAATATTTTCTCAATATAATGTGATTGGGTTAAAATTATACCATTATTATTTCTTATAATTGTAATACCCAAAATCACGTTTGTAATGTCCAAATCTTTCATATCGAAATTAGATGACAAAAATTTCTTAGTACTTTCAATACTCATATTATCAGTATAAAAAATTAACATGTCATCTACGTATAAATATATTATAACACCTTTATTTCCATTAAACTTGCTGTAGACACATTTATCAGATTCATGTATCCTAAAACCATTGTTCACTACATCTTTTTCAAACTTTTCATGCCTTGTTTTGGTGCTTGTTTAAGTTTAAAAAGTGACTTAACCAATTTACAAACTTTATGTTCTTGGCCAGGCATGACAAATCCCTCGGGTTGTTTCATATAAATTTCTTCTTCTAATTGACCATTCAAGAAGGTTGTCTTGACATCCATTTGATGGATTTCAAACTTGTAGATGGCTGCTAAGGCAATCAAAGTATCAAAATAATCTAACCTTGCCTTCTGGGCCCTTTGCTACTAGTCTTGCCTTACACTTTTCAATTGTTCTATCTACTCTTAGTTTCTTTTTAAAAATTCATTTGCAACCAATAGGTGTCGAACCAGGGGTAAATCTACTACTTCCCAAGTATTATTACCCATGATTCGAATCCATTTCAACATTAATAGCTTTTTTCCAAAAAGCTACATCCTAAGACTTCATAGCCTCTTCATAGGTCAAAGGATCATTTTCAACATTATGTGTAATCATGATTTGGTTGCAAGATGAATCTCTTGTACCCTCTACCAAGTACACAACAAAATCTAGTCCAAATGACTTTTCAGTTCTAATTCGTTTACTCCTTGGTTCAAATGGTTCACCAGATTGACCATTATTTTCAAGTGATCTATCTAATTCCACTATCTTATCATTATAAAGTGGAATTGCTTCGAATCTATTTTTAAAAAATTCAGCATCCCTAGATTCAATCACTGTATTGACGTCAACAGAACCATTAGGTTCCACAACTAGTCATCTATAGCCAACACGGTGATGTGCATCACCTAAGAAAATGCACTCAATGGCTTTTTATCCTAACTTCTTTATCTTAGGTTCAAGTAATCTGACTATGGCTCAACAACCCCAAGCTTTAAAATGATTTAAGTTTGGTTTTCTTTTCTTCCATAGTTCATATGGAGAAACTTTAGTTTTCTTATGGGATATTCTATTCAAAACATAGCATTCTGTAAGCATAGTTTCTCCCCAAAAACTATTGTTTAAACCAAAATTAGTAAGCATGGCATTAACCATTTCTACTAAAGTTCCGTTTTTCCATTTCACAACTCTATTTTGTTGTGGAGTGTAAGCCATAATAAATTCATGAATAATGCCTACAAATTCACAATATGCAGGAAAGTGATATTCACTTCTATCGGATCTAAGACATTTTATTTTTACGTCACATTAATTTTCTACTTCATTTTTATATGCCTTAAAATTATCCAAAACTTGGTCTTTCGAATGCATCAAATAAACATAGCAATATCTAGAGAAATTGTCTATAAAAGTCACAAAATATTTTTTACCTCCTTTAGTAGGCGTGCTATGCATCTCACATACATCACTATATATTAATTGCAATTAAGATAAAGTTCTATCTACTCTAGAAAATGGTTTTCTTGTAATTTTTGTTTCCATGCATATTCTACATTTATCTATCATATCTTTGGCATATTTAGGAATTAAATTTAAATTAATCCTGTCATCAAGTCTTCTAGAATGAATATGTCCTAAACGGCAATGCCGTAAAGAATATGAATCAATCATATAGTTAGAAACATTCACTTTATTATTTATATTGAGTTTGAACATGCCTTTACTTAGATATCCCTTCCCCACTAAATTACCCCCTCTAGTCAAAACAAATTTATCTAACTCAAAGACTAATTTAAACCCATACTTATCCAGAAGACTACTAGATACAAGATTTTTCCTAACTTTTGGTACATGATATACATCCCTGAGAGTAAGCACTTTTCCAGAGGTGAACTCCAAATTTATTGTGCCTTTGCCTTTAACGATAGCAGTGGATGAATTTTCCACGTAGATAACACATCTATCTTCTTCCGACTCATACCTTTTGAACAAACTCTTATTTTTGCAAACTCATCTTGTTGCTCCTAAGTCAATCCACCAAGAGTTGTCTCCTTTGAGAATATTGACCTAAAAAATCATAACCACAAAATTCTCTTTGGAGTCAGAGTTTTGTTGTTTCTTTTTAAGAAAATGACAATCTCTTTTGTAATGGACCGGCTTGCCAGAATGGAAGCAATTTACCATCAGGTTCTTGTAATTATTGCCTTAAGTGACTTTGTTTTCTTCCAAAGTTATTCTTTCTCTTCCAGTTTTCATATCCAAATTGATTGGGTGGTCCAATTTTGTGGGCCTTCCCTCCTTTACCATATGCATATTGGAGGTCCAAAAGTCACACTCTTCCTTACCATCTCTAAGCCTTATTTCCTCTTCTATACGAAGATGTTGGCTTAGATCTTTCAGAGACATTTCCTCTTTTCTATGCTTCAGACTTCTTTTGTAGTCTTTCCATGATGGAGGAATCCTAGGATGTATAATGTACAAAACAGGCTCATCAAATTGTAAACCTTTTATTTATTTATAGTTGTTTATTATATGCAGGCTCATCAATTGTTCACTTTTTTTTTTTTTTAATAAAAGGACAGAACCTTTGAACACTAAATTGAAACCCTTACTTAAGGCGGAGGAAAACCTTCATACAGAACACAAAAACTATCTCTACCTACCTAAAACTTTCCAAAAAACTATATAAACCAGCTGCCAACCAAAACTATACATATGCTGAACCCATTTAATCAAAAAAACTATTGTCTGCTTCTAATGTATGTTGTTCCCATTTTATCCAATCTCACTAAACCTCTAGTCATCCTTGGAAGTTGTGCTCAATCCAAGAATATGTTTGTCTCGCCCAATGCATCCCGTCTAGCCAACAAATCCACCACTTGGTTTCCTTCTCTATAGAAATGTGCTATGGAAAAATCAAAATATTGTAAAATAAAGTGTAGTGGATCCCATATAGAGTCATCCATCTTCATATTGTGTTGAGTGAATTAATCAAGAATATGCATAATTTCTTTGAATTGTTAAACAATAGGCCTAGAGTCTACCATTTTATAACTGAAAAATTTGGTAGTCAGAAATTTCTTACTTTTAGCATCTTCTAAAAGATACTTAGCCTTACGTGTGTCCCACAAATCCTTGGTTGTTGCTTTGTTCTGGTAAGCGTCAAATAATGTGCCAAACATTGCATTGCAGATGTGACCCTTGGAGATGTAGTTGTCTTGTTTCCATTTGATTCTTGCCCGACTTTGAGCAATTGTCTCATTCTCATTTGCAGACGGCCAAGGAGTGATTAGAACATACACCACTTTAAGACTGGCCAGGAGAAAGTGCATCTTCTTTTGCCAACGTAGAAAATTGGTTCCATCAAAACGTTGGAGTTTAACAAAATCTGCAGCAAACTCTCTCAAACTATGTGCCATTAGTAATCCAATATTGGCTCCATTACTCTCTCAAACTTGTTCAGTGACATAGGTGTGGCTCGAACCTCAGCCCTTTGGGCAAGTCTAAGGGCAGGTTTGGGGGTGAGATGAGAATTTTGTGTTTTGTTTGAGAGTTTAAAATATTGTGTTTTAGTATTATTATTGTCTTGAGATTTAAAAAAGGTGAATTAAGATTTGAAAAAGTTGAATTATTTATTATATTTTGTATGGAGATTTGAAAAAAGTGTAATGATGAGATGAGAATTTTGTGTCTCATCCCATCCCCCAAACTTGCCCTGCCTCAATACCACCCATTTAATGTTCTTATGGTATGCAAATAAACACAAAATAGGATAACCTTCATAAACTTTCCGTAACATATCTCTTTCCAAAATAATTCACAGCTTCCAAAATCAACCCAAAATATTATTAATAAGTATAATATATAATTAATTAGTTTGAAAATATTTCCAACAAAACTCACGTCCAACCAGCAAAGGACATGGATAAGGGAATTTTACTTCTCCGAGTTTCGACAACAATGTATCCCAAAGGCTATGTTGTAAAATTTACATCAAACCTAGACACCCTGCTTCTACATGTTGGCATCACTTTTATCAAGATTTTCAACTTCAGCCCTCTCAACCTTCCCAAGCATATATATATATATATATATAACAGCCACAACTCCACAACCTGGCATCTCAATATTTGTGCCACTAATCATCTCACTGTCGATCGCCATAACCTCAATCTCCATGATGAAGATTATACTGGATAAGATCAAGTATTTGTAGGCAATGGACAAGGTTTGAATATTTATCACATTGGCTTGTCTATTTTATGTTCCTCCTCGAAATCCTTTTTCTTAAATAATGTACTTCACGTGCCTAAGATATAAAATAACTTATTATATGTTTACTAATTCACTAAAGATGATAATGTTTATTTTTAGTTTCATCCATCCTTTTTTTGTATGAAGGATCAATCCTCGTGAACTACCCTCATCAGTGGCAAGAGTAATCACGATCTCTTCCCACTACATCTCATCCGTCTCCTTCACCCATTACCAACTTTGATGTTCGAACATCTATTGATCATTGGCATTCTCAACAAAGTCATCCGGCTTTGCCTCTTGGTCATCACATATATAGTGTCTAAAGCACTACAAGTTTGGAACATAGAAATATTTTAAGATGAAATTAAAAAATTATTTTTATAAGGAAATGGATAATTAAAAATCATGGATGTTTAAAATGAAAAATTTTCAATAGGAAAGAGGAAGAAATTGATTTAGGATAAATGTTCGAAGGGGTTTTGAATAAATTTGACTGCGTAGAGTTTTCCTTTTAGGTTTGGGCATTATATTTGTCCATTCTCTCTTTTCATCACTACTACTCTCTCTCTCTCTCTCTATATATATATATTTATATATATATATCTCTCTCTCTCATGTAGATGGTTTTTTTTTTTTTTGCCCGTATTTGTTTATGGAAACTTTCGTCATGTTATTTTCTAGGGTAATGCTTATTACTTTGATCCAATTTGTAATAATTTACATATTTGATTTAGTTATTAGAAAAATTGAGAGCTAATGTTACTTCTACAATTACATATTTGCTATTACAAACTGCCTTGGCATAAGTTAAAATTGTGCGATTTGAAATTTCACAATGTAGATGACCCGCCTAGGCATATTGCCAGAAAGACTATTAGTAGATTTTGTTTTTGGTAACCAGAACTTATTTTTGTCACCTTCAGACATTCTAATCTTTCCGATACTCTTACAGTACGAATGAAAAATCTTTGTATCATAAGTTGTCAACAACTAAACAATGATATGGAATTCTAACATACATTATCTCATATTCAAATTATTTAGAAAGCAGCATAAACATATTAATCATTTACTATATTTTAAGTACTATTGGAAAGCAATTTCTAAAAATCAAGCTATGACTGCTTTTGGGGAGACTAAATCTATAGGCAATTATGTCATATTAATGGCTTCCCCACGTTGATATAGATAACATAAACCTAGATCACAGGTAGGTGACATTTTCCTCCCACCACCATGACTCACATCCTCTTTTCTTTCAACAAACTCTTCCTCCTTATCACTCTATATCCCACTCCCTCACGGTAGTTCTTCCCCCCTTTTCACACACCACTCCAATGTTCATCCCCATCTCTCTCGTGCACTGAAACCAAGAAACCACCATAGAAACACTGCAACTAATGACAAAACACCTTTATAGCCTCCACTACCATTGCCGCCAACCACTAGTCCACCCCATGCTAATCGAGCACTAGCATCACCAAAGCCCAAAGACCCACTAACATGCACTGCCAGCCTGTCTAGCATAACCACCCGCCAAGATAGGCCGAGAAACGAGGGTTGTAGGCTACCCAACGTGTAAACAGGCTCCTTACGACATGTGCAGCTACACTAGAGCCACCGTTCATCTCCTCCCTCTGATCAACCATCTCCCAAGCCCACCTAGTCATTTACCACCACTCCACCTCACAAAAACCATCGACCCAAGGCCTTGCTATTGCACCTCCACAAGCCGCCAACCACGTATCGGAACAAACTGAGAGGAAGAAACCAACTCTCTTGTGTCCTCTCCACCACAGAAGCACAACCCGTGTAGATCCACCGCACTTAAAAATCTGCCCAAACCTCACCGTTGTAGCCCAGCCGTGAAACCACATGGAGCCACAATTGGCCATCACTGAAAAAGGGAACTCTATTTTTGCTTCCCAAAACAGAGCTTCTACCTCTCCATTGTGAGCTACTACAACCACCACAACTGAGAGCCAAACGCGCTGGAAACCACAGAAACCACCGACTGTTGCCACCCTAGGTCCATCATCCCCCTCACGGTAAGCCATTGTCGCCTTCTCCTTGTCTCCCCCTCACGACTCTTTCTCTAACTGAGTTCTCTCTCGATCTCTCTCTCATTTTCAGGCTTTGCCACCGAAACATCCACAGTCACTCACCCATGCTGGAGGTTCATGGCTGAACCCACGACGCACGTCGCATGCATACACTCCCATTCGTAAGTCACTCTCCTCCACTTTAGGTTAAGCCCCTTAGAAATAAATTACATGTATGCCCCTCTTAGTAATTGATCTAGTATTTCTTAATTACATGGATTTTTTGTAATAAAACTAAAAGATATTAGTTGTTGGAAGTTGTAGGCATTTTAGGTATTTGTTTAAAGTATTTTGGAGAGTGACGATATTTTAGGGTTTCAAGGATTTTTTTTTATATATTAGGAAAATATAGATTTTGTATAACTCGGGTGTTGATTACGAAATATGTGTTCAATTGAAAATTTACAGAAGTTACGTGTGACTATTTTATTGGTGATGATCGATTTTCTAGTAGCACTGTGGTAAGAAAATCTAGAGAAACTAAGAAAGTTTAGGTAAGCGGGGTTCCTATGCTTAACTTTGCATAAAAGAAATGAAATAAGGTTGATTTTAAAAATATGCATGTTTGTGTTGAAAATAAATTTTAAAAAAACATCAAATATGTGTTCTACATATGCATAAAATATGTATAAGAGAAAGTATTTTCTGTCATGACTGGTGTAGAGATGAGTTTCTTTTGTGCATTCTGTTTTCTGAACTATGAAAAAAGAGCGAATATAAAATTTATGAAAATTTGCGCATGTGATGTGAAGATGTTCATAATCTATTTTTGAATATGTGAAATGATTCGAATTTATTTCAATACTCAATTTTGATATGATGTGGTATCTGAAAAACCTTTGGCATGACTTTCTGATTATGTTCTAACTCTAATTCTGGTTCTGGTGATTCTGATTCTATGTTGCTCTAATATATGGTGCTGTCATGGGAGATAATAGTGACCTCTGACCCTGTTACGGGATATAATAGTGACTTCAGTTCTAACTGCAGTCACTTTGGTATCATTGTGATATATGTTCTGCTTGACTTTCTGCAGAATGCACAACCCTTCCACGAGGGTTAAACGTGGTCTCTGTTCTGATCTAATATGATATGATATAATATGATAAGATGATGATGTTCAGTCATGTTATGTCAAATGACATTTTTTGAATTTGATCATTTTGAACTGTCGCTCGGATAACATGTTTTTGGATCTTCATTTTTTAAACTAAAATGTTTCGTTCTGCATTCTTAACTCTGTGAAAATGCACATGTTTACATTCTAGTATATGTTCTTTGCTTAATGAGTTGTTGATAACTCACCCCTTATCTCTACAATATTTTTTAGATGATTTGAATATTTCAGCTGAGAATCAAGATTATGGAGCATGGGTGAGATGATTTAAGCATAGAGGTTTATACGAGTTTTGAGAAATTTTTATTACGTAATTTTGTCGTTTTCTTATAACTTGGTATTTTGGGAGGTTGAAAATATTGAGGTAATTGGTTTGAAACAATAATTTTGATATGGCATTGAGATTTTGGAGTCTATATTGGTAACATGCTATATGATTTTAAGCAAAAGGAAGTAATACTCTGACCCCTACGAGACCAAGGCATTACAGTTGTGGTGGAGTGATGTGTGAAATGGGGGGAAGAACTGCCGCGAGGGAGTGGGATATGAAGTAATAAGAAGGAAGAGTTTGTTGAAAGGAAAGTGGATGTGGGTCATGGTGGCGGGAGGAAACTGTCATCTACGTGTGCTCTAGGTTTATGTTATCTATATATATGGATGCTAATGAAACTCAAATGGAAGAGAAGAAGCAGATCAACGTGCATGATGGCCCATGATCAACGTGCCATAGAAGAAAACTTGCATCTAAAGATGCCAAGGTCCTAAGGACATAATATAAACAAATATAGTGGTAAATATCACTGTTTTAAATACCGTACCGTACCGGCCGGTACGACCGGTATATGCCAGATCGGTCACTGGTCTGGTACAAGTATTGTATATATTTCGTACTAGCCTATATTTTGGCCTGTACCGCCTGTATTTTGGCCTTTAATTTTTGTTTTTAATTTTTTCAAACTACAAGCTTATTGTTTGACCCCCAATTCAGACTATGCTATTTACAATTTATATATATGTATTTATATATAATTTATTCATATATAGACTATTATTTTGGAATATAATTTATATATATAATTTATTCATATATCGACTATCTTGAAATGGTACCGGTACCGAAATATTTCGTTCTAGTGCCTTACCGGTACGGCATCTGGTACGGTAACAAAAGTCTTGGTCACGTAATAGAGCTATAGCAATACTCTTGGGAACTCGCAAATAACAACTAAAGATAAACAAACTTAATAACAAAGTAATGTGTGTAAACATGAAGATGAAGAGCAAGCATAGAGAGGAAGATGAAGCATAAAGCGATTAGAGATTAACCATAAGAAAGGAAAAATAAGCACAAAAAAATGATGGAAAAAAGCAAGAAAAACAGTTTGTTTTATCTACTATATATGGTCGCGCACATACAGGCTCGATTCATAGAATCAAAGTGGGCCTCCTTTTTCTAAGGACCATAATCAGTACCGGACTGACACATACAAAAATCAGATGTTAGAGTGACTCATGCAAAGCAATCACGATATCATGTCTCCTTCTAAGTGTAGATTTTTTTTACTATAACCATAACTTACTTTTATCGCCTTCAGATATCGAGTAAAAGGTTCTTTTAGCAATTAGGATCTTTACGATATTCTCATACTAAGAACAGAAAAGCTTTGTATCAGTCAATTGTCAACATTAAAACATTAATGGTATGTTATCTTTCAGGTACTATTGGGTAGTAGGATATGAAAATCAAGCTATGCGCGCCTGCCTTTGGAAAAAGTACTAGAGTTACAAGCAATTTTGCATTATCCATGGATTTCCCATTCTTTGACATAAGAGTTTTCTACTATCTGATAGTTTTTGTCTTTTTTCTCATCATACCAAATCCACTCACAACGATTGCATCTGGAGAAATTCATTTACCAAAAGAATTCATTAGTCAGTCCTACACCACCTTCTATTGGTTGTTCTTTCACAATCATAAGAAACTCATCTTCATTCTCATGATCTAAATTTACGATATCAATAATCTTCACAACAATGGCTTTCTAGAGGAAGAGACAAGATAAAATTTTAAGTTTACATAACCTTTTTTCAGTCTTGTCACTATAAGGTTATTTTTAAGTCTTATCCATTCGAAAGCTATTATGATGGAATATGTGTAACATTTTGTTTCATCTTCTTATGTCGGATTTTAACTTTAAAAATATTACAATAGCTTACGCAGCTACAATTGCCCAACACATGTCTAATTAGAAAATTGTATACTTAATTTTTTGACAATAATGAATTTAAAATGCTGAATCTTATTATTTCCAAATCTTTAAAAGTTATTAGTTTTCAATATCTTTACATGCTCAGTTAAATAATTTAGTTATATTTAGATAAGTAAAACAATCTTATTTCCAATGAGCACTAAAGATCAAAAGAATCAATGGTCTAATCAACAAGACAATTAGTAAGAGGGCAACTAACCCTGTACAAACAACAAAGCAATAAGAAGAAGGTGAATTGATAACAATACGTAAAAAACACTAATAAGTCTATGACAATAAAACAAGACATGCCAATGCTATTCAAGATACATCAATACATTCAAACACTAGGCAACAAATAGCACATTAGCTGGGAGGGTTTTTTTCCTTCTCCATCAACCGCAAACAAGAAAGTATGGTAAATACATGCAGGAGCATAGAACAACCTTCACTTCCAAATCAACAAAAACAAACTAGCAGTAAATCAATGACCAACGTTAATATTGCAAAATACAGTTTTATGCACTACAAGTCAATTTATAGGAAGAAATTTCTAATCTCATAATATATGAAGGAATTTTTCGAACTTGATAGCCCCTATAAAATTATATGCACCTATTTAACTTTAGAGAAAATATTCCACCAATATCAAGCCTTTACTATTTGTCAATTTTATGAATAACGTATAAGTTTACTGATTTTATAAAATATTAAGATAAGCTAATATTAAAAGATTATATAAAAAATCTGATTATCTAAAAATAGATATTTTTAATAGTGTTTCCATTAGTGAAGCATGTGATGATTGTGTGATAAGTTATTCAAAACTCACTAGTTGGTGATGAAGGCCGTCTGGTCAATTGGTGTGATCAATACTTCAAAAAGTTTCGATACCCTTATCTTGATTTCAAGTTCGATTGCCTATGTATTTATTTGAAAAAAAAAATTAAGTATTATCTTTTTAATTATTGTCTTTTTATAGTTTTCTTTTAAATGTGTTAAAAATGATTACTTAGTCATTATTTACCATTCTATTTGCCTCCATCAATCTCTAAGCTGGGTCCTTTAGATCTATTGTTTATCGATGTCTGGGTCCTGCTAGTCATCTTTCAATTAAAGGTAATCGTTATTAAATTTGTTTCATTGGTAAATTCTAAATATTGCTTGCACTACAATAGAATGTGTCTTTTGTGACAGAGGAAACTGTCACCACAAAAGGGCAAACCGTCACTAAACATATTTGGTGACGGTTTGAAACCATCACCACAACCGTCACCTAAAATGCGTCACAGAAAATATTTGGTGACGGTTTACTGTTCAACCGTCACAAAAAATATTTTTAGTGACGGTTGGAAGTGTTCCGTTCGGTACAACGTTCGAACGTTCATGTTTTTGTGACGGTTATAAACTGTCATAGAAAATAACGTTCAGACGTAAAATAAAACGTTCAGACGTTATACCCGACCGATTGGCGTTCGAATGAGATAATTTGATGTTCGCTGAATATCGTTCGAACGTATAATATTTACATTCGGACTTTCACCCGACCGATTGGCGTTCGAATGAGAGAATTTTACGTTCGTTGAAAATCGTTCGAACGTAATATATTTACGTTCGAATGTTAATGCGTCCGAACGTTAACTATAATAAACGTTCGAATATTTGTTCGAACGTAAACGTAAATGTTCAAACGTAGCGCGTATAATGTTCGGACGTTATTTCGAATGTAAACGAAGGAGCGTTCGAATGCAAGTTCCTTGTTCGAACATTAATCGCTTTACCATTCGAACGGTTTGTTCATTTTAGCGTGAATACGTTCGAACGTACAGTTTGACGTTCGAACGATCAAATTGTATTTACGTTTGAACGTTTGTTAGAGTGTGAACCAACGTTCGAACGATTTTTATATACATTCGAACGTACAGATCAGAAATACTAATTTCATAAAATTTAAAAACATAATACCAATGTTATATCATATTACATACCCAATTAATAATAACAATGTCTTATAAAAGCACAAAATTAGATATTAAAACTAGTTAGAAATATTGATAAAATTTATTTCTTCTTTTTCCCTCGCCCACGGGGATTCTGTTGCAACGACATAACACGCTCCATTTGCACATCATCTCTCGTTGCACTTGCTCTTGCACTTCACTGCGTATTCTTTCCTCTTGGTCTCTCTGTTGGTCCCGCAAACGCGTCTCTAAATGAGACTGTCGTTCTAAGAGAGACTCTAACTCTTGCTGTCTCGACCTCATATACTCATTCTCACGCCGTGCAGCTTCTAAATCTGTCGTAAGATTATTAATTTGTAAAGCCGATGAGGTTGAGGAGGATGAACATTTATGCTTGATAGATCGTCCCAAACCTCTTGCCATACTAGACTGCGGCCCGAGCACTTGCGTGAATATGTCTATGTCACTAGGAGATGATTCCTCAAAAGCCGACTGCATCTCCATCATTTTTCTCTGCAATTTAAAAGGTAATGATCGTAAATAATTTAGTAACGTATTAAAAGAAATAGAAATAAGAAATAAACTATTAAAATGTTATATAAATAATTTATTGAACAAAATTAACACTGCTTACATAATTATCTGCAGCGACAGGATCCATCCACTCACTATGCTCATTAGTGTGAGTAGCAGCATAGACATGAATGAGGGAAAAATTTTCAGGATCATCACGTTTCTAACAAAGCGACAATATTAGCAATTTTAAAAAGATAATGTTAGTACTTATCAGAAAGAATATCAGGAAAATAAATGAAGTCTATAATTTTTTAATTACCATTTTTTCAGCAAGACGGTGGAATGACCTTGAACCGGCACGATGATGGACAGTCAGAGCGGATCTATTATGTGCATTTGTAGAACTCAAGTGCTATAAAATATATTAAAAATATTAATTGTAATATGTACACATTCATATAATATATAGAACAAATATAAATGTAAATAATTAAAAGATATAAATATAAAATACCTGATAATCTAGAGATGCGAAAAGATCACAACACTTTTTCCAATCATCTAATTTCATCTGCTGAAAAGGAGACTGCGCAGCCTCTTCCAACGTCTCAAACTTCTTGAAGTGGTCATGACATCATCCTTTGTGATGTCGGAATAGTGTAGCCATCAACTCATTCACGGTTCTCAAATACTCGCTACGGCCAAAGTCAAGGTCGAATTCATCCTAACAAAGGAATTAGGTCAAAAATATAATATATTAATCTAGGTGAAAAAAATGTACTGAAAAGTAAACTCACCAGCACACGACTTCGAATGTGCTCCTTAATCTCATTCGGAACATCTCCCCATGAGCGCACATAAAATGGAGCATAAACTCGAACTACTGTGCCAATATAGGAGGAAAGCGCTGCTGCACTATCATCCACTCCTCCAGTGGAATTATCAGGAATTGTGACCTTTAGTTTACCGTGTCTTCTATTTTTTTCAAGAGAGATTCCACGTATATAGCCACGACCGCGACGTGCAGATGCATCAACTACATGATAATAGATATACTATAATTAAAATTATATAGTTATTGAGAAAAAAGTATTAACTATATATATAATTATCAACGACAATATTTCCTTACTGGTCGGTGTCGACTGGCTGTTGTTCTCTTCTGTGTTAGATTGATCTTCAAGAACGGATTCCTCGAGTGGAGAGTCCTCAATGGATTCAGGACTTGGACTTGGCGGAGGCACATTTCTTCGTGCTCGTTTTGGCGGCATTCTTGAAAATAATTAATTATATCAAAGAAAATTAATTAGAAGAAATTATGAAAATTTGAAGATATTTTATAGTCACCTAGCTATATGAATAAAATATTTAGTACTTTTATTCTTCATTTTCAGATGAATTCTCCATGCTTGTTTCAGAATCTCCATCAATAACATCTTCATCACATCATGCACCTCTTCTTCATCATCCTTATCCACCTCCTGCCCGGATTCTGATTTGTCTTCATCTTCTGACTCGTCTTCTTCTTCTTCCTCCTCACTTACTTGAATTAAATGATCATTTAATACAGACGGGTCGAGATGGACGGGTGGAACATCATCTCTACACAAGGGGAGCAACTCGAGTGCACCGAGGTCAACAAACAAGTTAATACCCTCTCCATCTTCCTAGTATGCCTCAATAATCGGAGTGTCATCTTCTTCTCCACTATTCTCGTAATCTGCACTCGTTCCTGCTTCATATATATTTCGAGGAATAAATTTTTGTACGACTCGCCAAGTTATCTCTCCTCTATCTTCATCAGCACTTTTCATTGGATCAATCAAGTAATAGACTTGGGTAGCTTGACAAGCCAATACAAATGGCTCATCTTCGTACCATTTAGAGCAGTATTGACACTCGTAAAGTGATTATCCCTGCGTATTGAAACCCGACCACCGCCTAGATCCCACCAATCACATTTAAAGACATATGTTACAGACCCACCCAGATATTTCAATCCGATAATATCACGTATGACACTATAATAGTCAATATCATCTGTTCCATGACTCCCCTCGACCAACACACCACAATTTTGAGTCTTTCTATTACGTTCACCGTCCAAAGTATGGAATCTATAACCTCGAACCGTGCATGCAGTATATCGAAGTGCTCTATTTGAGGGACCACGGGCCAATGCATACAATTCAGAAGAAATTGATCCGGGATCATGAGCACGTTGTTCCAAAATCTAACAATTGAAAAAGTATATATTTATTATTTCATTATCCAGAGTTAAAAATTTCACAATATAACATATATATAATTTTAGGTTCATACACGTTCTTCAAACCATCCGGGAAATTCTTTCTCGTGTCTTGCCTCTATATTTTCTACGTCTTCTGTCCTAAGTTTGTCTATGTGGTCACTGTTATAACATGTTGCAAAAGAAGTATATTTTCAGCACAACAATTATAATTAATTTTAAGAAAACTATAATTATTCAAAGCACGATCGAAATGTCGATCTCGTGGCTCATAAAACCACATTTAGTCGGCTTCGGGTACAATTTTTGATACGAGTGGCACGTGGAGATCCTATAGATTTTCCACTGCACATCTTTGAGAGGATCCGTTACGAGGCGAGCATCGTCTCCACGGATAATCTCCCATACGGTGTCCTAATCAGCCGACTATTACTTGCACGGGGAGTGCCGACCCAGCCAGAGGAGCAGGTCAAAGATCAGATGAGCCCCCTCGACATGACCACGCATCGACGTAGCATTGGACAGGCGAGGGGACGTCATCCACCCCCTGTAGAGGATCTAGTTCCTCCGACGCAGCCTGAGCCAGGTCATGTCGGGAGTAGTAGTCAGCATACGTCGAGCACATCTGCAGGAGATGTGCGGCCTGCTTGGGTTGATGCGGTCATCTCACAGCTGACTGCGCATATCGATCATAAGATTGATCGATCGCTCGAGGCTATATCGGCATCTATTGCCGAACTCACACATCGTGTAACTATCCTCAACGACAAGGTTGATACCTTGACTGAGGAGGTACGGAGTTCGACTTTTGCGGATAACGTTATCATCTGACTATTGTTTACTACATTTTATTAAATCTTGTATTTTATTTTTAATATTTGTAATGAAAAATATTATTGAATATTTCTATCGTTTGTTAATTTCAATTTTTAATCTTCTTTGATGTTATATTTGTCAACTTTAATACTAAATCACTGCATTTCAAATATATATAAACATAAATATATATTTATATATTACAAATTGTGTATATATAAATATATACAATTCAATTTTTAGACTTGTTCACAAATTATGTACAATAAAAACCACATAATTTTTAAATTAAAGTCATTTAATTTAAATTTACAATGAACGTTCGAACGGCGCAAACTTTTTACGTTCGAACGTTAATTAATAACGTGCGAACGGTTGCGCCAAAATATTTTACGTTCAAACGTAAACAGACATAACGTTCGAACATATATGTGACGTTCGAACGTATATTTCCCATACGTTGGAACGTAAAAAAATCTCATTCTATCTTTAGTGACGGTTTCCATAAACTGTCACAGAAAATGCCTTTTAGTGACGGTCTATGGACTGTCACAATTTCCCAACCGTCACTAAAAAGCAATTGTGTTGTAGTGTTGGTTATTTCCCATCTCTTCTAAATCTGACGTTTACAATATCTCTCTTCATTTTCAACCTAATTTAGAACGCTAGTTTGATCACAAGGTAAAAAGCATGTGTAACACCCGGATCTAGCCAAATCCCATTTTTAAATATTTTTGGACTTGTGCGTATGAGAAACCTAATTAAGTGTTCGAGTATTTTTTTTTTATTTTTGGAATAGACTACGGGCTTAAAATCTTTATTTTGGCAGGTTATGATTTTATTGCCCTTGATAATTAGGTTAAATTTTTTTTAAACACCCACCACGCACACACGACTCTAGCACTCCCATATGCACGTATGCCTCTCTTCTCCTTAGCTTTAGGGTTTTGTTTTTTTCTTGTTCCAATCACCTATATCTTCACACATTAACTTCACAGTACTTCATGCATGTCTCCATTCTATTTTCATGGCAACCATCCCTATATATATAGAACTCGTACGTGGTAGACGTAAATGATCTTTAACCTAGACTAGAGTGTTGCCGCACCACCAGATTAACATTCTCGGACCCTTCCCCCACTGGCTAGCGACCATCATAAAACCCCTGTCAAGCTCTCCCCGTTGCCGTCAAACCTTTGTGCTGCCCAAGCTTCTCTCGGCTTCCCACTACCATGTGTGAGCCCTCCATTTACAACTACCACTGCCACAACTAGCATCTCCACGCCTCCACGCCTCCCTGTCTAGGAACACCCAGCAACCAGTAACAAATTGGTTGTTTCACGCTCAGTGCCATGCACCACCCTTCATGCGCATTCACCAACCCAGCCATGTGTACCACCATGTGAAAGCCATTGCTCGAGCCCCATGAGAAACTGCACAACCAACAACGAAGGGCAGTCCCACTGCCAAGCTTTTCCATGCCGCAACCCACACGATTGGCCAGTGCACGATGGAAGACACTAGCCCAGAATGAAAACTGCCCAGCCTCCATCTCCCAAGCCCACCTAGCCTTGCACCACCAGTCCACCTCGTGGCACAACAACCCCGAGCATCAGGATGAGACTTACTTCACACGGCAGAAGCCATCAACGCCACCACCCCTCCCCCATCTCGCAGAAAGCCGCCAACCGTCGTCCTATGTTTTTCCCACACCGAAATAGAGCCACCACTTACAGCCATCCCCAGCTCCTTCTCAATGCCATCAACCACGACAAGTGTCCACAGAAACCGTCGGCGAAGACTTCCCGTCACCCCAATAAGCTCATGCTGTTTCTTTTTGTTTTTCTCTTTTCTCTCGGTCTCTCCCTCATTCTCTCACCGTGTTCTTCTCTCGTTCATCACTCTCTCTCCCTCTCTATCATTTTCAACTGCCCAGACACAGCCCTCACTGCTGTCAACCACAGTCAGCTCCCTACGCTGTCACACGTTCCCTTCTCGGTGAGCCCCTGCCATGCAAAGCTAATTTCACCCATGTTATATATGTTTTCACTTCTCAGTGAGCCCCTGCCATGCAAAGCTGATTTCATGCATGTTATATATGTTTTCAAACAACAAAATGCCTAACTATACCTTACCGAATAGTTGGTCTATTAATTAAATGAAATTACATTAGTACCCTTTACTACAAGTTGTATTAATGTGCTTTTAAACTTTTATTATGTATTAGTACTCTCTAATTTATTTATGTTTTACATAAATCTTTTAAGTAAATTAAATTGGTATTAAGCAAGGGTTTTCTTTCAAAAAGTAAACAATAAAGTTGTATTTTTTTTTTATGATCTAGCTTATTATATTGTTGCTGAATAATTTAAATTATTTTGGTATAATTATATTATCTAGTATCAGATTTTATAATTACACTTCAATAGTAAATAGGTCAGACTTTTAAATGTTTTAGTTGAAGTTCGTAAATGGACATTGATGGTTTTAGAAAGTGATGTTATATTTTGAGGCTATGAGAACTTTAGGTTTTGAGAAAATAAAATAGGTTATTTTAGAAGCTTAGGCATAGATATCGAAATACGTGATTGATTGAAAATTTATGAAAATTACGTAATTATTTTATAGGTGACGATTAATTATTGTTCGGCATTTTGAGGAAAATTCTAAAAAAATTAAGAAGTCCAAGTAAACGGGGTTCCTATGCTAGACTTTTGATAAAAATAAAATGGGTTGAGGTTGATTTTTGAAAAGTATGCATGTTTTATTATGAAAAGAAATTTGAACTACCTCAGTTATTTGTTTTGTATTACTCATGAGATTTTCTTTAAGAATAAAGTATTTTTCTGGCATGACTGATGTAGACATGAGTTATTTTGACACTTTGTTTTTGAACTATGCAAAAGAGAGCAAATATGAAATTTTATGCATAAATTATGTTTTTCTGATTTGATAATGTTCTGTTCTGAAGATGTTTTGCACTCTGGTATGATATGATGTGATTTTTGAAAACCTCTGGCATAACATTCTGTTTCTGTTTTTATTTCGTTCTGACCTTACCATGGGTGTAAAACTGTGGCTTCTGTTTGGGTTGGTACCAACTTTTCTGTTTTAGGTGCACCTAGTTTGGAGGCAAAGTGGTTTTCTGCGTGTTCTTTCCTGTGTGCACACTCAAGGCTTCGAGAATAATAAGGAGAAGATTCACATTCTGTTTCTAGTAGTTGGTCGCCGGGGTTTGCACAACCTACCACGGGGGTTAAACATGGTCTCTGTTCTGATATGATAAGATAAGATGTGACGTTTCAGTTTATGCTATGCCAAAGGGATTTTGATTAGGAATATTTTCAAACTTTCGCTCTGATATTTTTGATAACATGTTCTGACTCTGTATTCTGAAAACAAATATTCTGATTCTGCAATCTGAAAGAAACTATTTTGTTCTGCATTCTGAACTCTGTAAATGCTCATGTTTACACACTAGTATATGCCCTCTACTTACTAAGTTGTTGATAACTCACACCTTATCTTCAAACATTTTTCAGATAATTTTGATAGTTCAGCTGGAGAATAAGAGTAGGAAGTTTTAGCAAGGTGTGATGATTGTAAAGGAATAAGTGCCAGAGGGTACAAATACTTATTTGAGAGTCATAGTTAGTAAATTGATTATTTTCAGATATTTTGATGTGTTGGGTTAAAGATTTTTTGAGTTTTTAGAGAGTTTTCAATTTATGTTATTGAGAATTTCTTTGTTGTCCCTTTAAAGGAACATGGGTTTTTTGGTTGAGCAAAGGAATTAATATTTTATGGAGTCTTCTGAATTTTATAGTTGTGATATTGGAGATAATTTTAGGTAATTTTAGATAATTTTAGATAATTTTATAGTTGTGATATTGGTGGGTGAGTATCATCGACTTTACATATTACTCATCACCTCACCTGTCCTTATACACACTAGCATGAACGTGAACTTGAAACATATCATGAATGTGAACTTGAAACATGATTGAACATGAACTTGAAAATAGTATGAACGTGGGCTTGAAACATAGCATGAACGTGAACTTGAACATAGCATGAACGTGAACTTGAAATGCATTATTGTCTCATGTAGTAGTTACCATGATGTTCTTGTCTCATGGGATTATCATAATGATATTTTTATCTCATAGGGTTACCTAATAAAGTAATCTTGTCTATCAAACATGATAATTAAAAGTAATCATGTGGGTACTACACGGGTCCCCTTAAGTCATGTATCCCTGTCGATCACCGCATCACAACACAAGTATCTGCACCAATTGTGAGTACGTTAACATATGTGCCACAATTGCTGTGGACATAACTGTTGTACGTGCCACAATTGTTGTGGTCACACGTATTGTATGTGCTACAATTTATGTGGACACACGTATTGTACGTGCCACAATTACGGTGGACACACGTATTGTATGTGTCATAATTGTTGTGGACACATGTATTGTATGTATCTCGTATCAGGTATCTGCACCTGTAGAGTACGCATAATGTGAAATGAAATATGGCTCCATCGATGTTAGTGTCTGGTGCACTCCGGTGAACAGTTACTTAGGCCCCATTCGTAACCTGTTGATTTTATTTTGTCAACCTATTAAATTTTTCAGTAATTTAGACATTCTTGTTTGAACAAAAGAGATCCACAATGATATTATCTCATCCTAGCACTTAGGGTCCTGATAGACGTAAACAGACTTAACATAACTGGAAAGGTTGTTCCCAAGGTACACAAAATGTACTCGAGATGAAACGTGACATAAAATGAAAGGACAGAAGCCATGATGTAATGTAAATGACATAAACGTGAGGTGAAAGACATGATGTACAATGATTGAACATGAACTTGAACATAGCATGAACGTGACTTGAAATGCATTCTTGTCTCATGGAGTTACTATGATGTTTTTATCTCATGAGATTACTATAATGATATTCTTGTCTCATGGGGTTATCATAATTGAGTAATCTTGTCTATCAAACGTGATAATTAAAAATGACCACGTGGGTGCTACACAGGTCCTCTTGAGCCATGTGTCCCTGTCGATTACTGCATCACAACACAAGTATCTGCACTAGCTGTGAGTGTGTTAATATATGTGCCATAATTGTTGTGGACACACATGTTGTACGTGCCACAATTGTTGTGGTCACACGTATTGTACATGCCACAATTGTAGTGGACAAACGTATTGTATGTGCCACAATTGTCATGGACTCATATATTGTACGTATTTCGTATCAGGTATCTGCTCCCGTACGAGTACGCATAATGTGAAATAAAATATGGCTCCATCGACGTTAGTACCTGGTGCACTCCAGTGACTAGTTACTTAGGCTCCATTCGTAACTTGTTGACTTTACTTTATTAACCAAGAAAATTTCACACTAATTTAGACACTCCAACGTAAACAAAGAAGTTTCACTAGGATATTATCCCATCATAGCACTTAGTGTCTTGATAGACATAAACATACTTGACATAACTTGAAAGGATGTTCCCAAGATACACAAATTGTACTCAAAACGAAACGTGACATGAAACAAAATGATAGAAACCCTGACGTAACGTTACATGATATAAACGTAAGGCGAAAGACATGACGTACAAAGAGCCAGAAAAATATTTCGTAGCATATAACGGACAATATTTTGTAGCATGGCATAATATGGAATAACATGTAAAGTACAACACTTCTTGATACAACATAACATGTAACGTACAATATTTCATAACATGATATACATGTAATAGATAAAATACGCAACATAATAATTGTGTAACAGGTAGCAATACGTAACATGATATACTTGTAACGAACAAAAATACATGACATAATATATTATGTAACAGATAATCATGAAGTGACATGGTATAGTATGACATATATGATAATATACATACATAGACTGTAGTTCCATTACCCATCACACATACGTAGTAAGTTGATAGTAAGTTAAGAGTTAACTTACAACGATCATCGCATTTTATTAGATAAAGCACGAAATACGAGAAACTATAAGAAGGAGTTCTAAATGTTAGAAACTTAATCACTAACATATAGAAACATGAAGAAATGCTAACTCCAAAAATTACCAAAATTTATATTGCCCATGTAAATTATTTCCTAAACTCAAATATGAACTTAGAAAAATTTTAAGCCAAATACAACTATGAGAAATATGCTAGGGCCAAAATTTCAAAAGCCATTTTTCTTTTATTTTTTGTTGCAATTTTGTCCAACTCCAAAACTCATGATCAAACCCAAATATTGCAACAAAGATCCTCATGTCATAAGTTTAAAAACATGTTTAAAACATCCAACAAGATTATACTTCACATAATCACAAAACTCTTTAGTAAAAAAATCTAAACTGTTTAACTAAAATACAACTCTTGAATCTCAAGATTGAAGACTTAGACCATGTTTTGGGCAGCAGGGAGATTGCAAGATTTGTGTGGTGCAAGGTCTCGACAGAATTAGTTATTCCATTTGAGCCTCAACAATGGTGGCGTGATAGGGTCCACGCTTTGTTTAATCGAGCTTCTCAATAGTCACAAGTGGGGACATTAATTGGATTAATTCTTGTTATTGTAACATGGAGACTGTGGAAGAGGAGATGTACAGCTCGGATGGAAGGAAAATATGAGAATTTGGGAGTGGTTTGGAGTTCAGTTAAATACTGGGCTCAGTATGTAGCTGAGAAAATAGCAAAGGTGAAAAAGTTGTCTAAAGGGGATATGGATATTCTGAGAAGGTTGGATGTTAAAATTGTGGAAATACATAGAAGAATGCCGTGTATTGTTCGTTGATCTGTGACCAGCCTGGGAAGATTTAAATTGAATTTTGATGGAAGTAGTCTTGGTAATTCTGGAGAAGGAGGTGAAGGAGGGGTTTTGAGGGATGATAGAGGAAAGCTGATATTTGCCTTTTCCAAGTCTTTTGGTCATTGTTCTAACAATGAAGTTGAGCTCAGAGTGGTGCTAGAGGGTTTGATTTTATGCAAACAGATGGGTTTTATAAAGATTGATATTGAATGTGATTCTTTGGTGGTTGCTAATTGGATTGTTGACAAGAACTATACAGTTTGGTACCTTCGGGATTTTTGGGACAAAGTAGTGACTCTTTTAGAGGATTTTGATTACTCTATTAATCATTGCTTTAGGGAACTAAATAGCGTTGCTGATCTGATGGCACAATCTTGTGTGCAAGGGGAGAATAAGGTTGTCCGTAATGTTGGCCTTTTGGATATAGAAATAAGAGGCTTGTATAGATTGGATAAGTCGGGTATGGCTTATATACAGGATTAGTTTGGGGCATTAGTAGTCTCATGGGTGGGTCTCTAGTTTTATTAATTTTTTGACTGGTTGATTGGTTATTTGGTTGTAATAAGTTGGTTTAGTTTCTTGGATACTTGGGTTTTGGTTTTTTTGATTAATATTATAACCCCGAATATATAAGTTGTAACCACGGTATTCCTCCGCTATAAGTGAGAGTTTTTTAATAAATTTGGAAGTGGGCCGTTATGTATGAGGCTACCAGCACTTTAAAACTTATCCCTTAAGTGACCCAGTTTTGATTTAAGCTTGATAACCTTCCCAAAACTTATCCAAATTTCTACCAACACATGAAACCAAAGCTTGACATGCTAACTAAGATCAAAAGTAAGAAAAATTACAAATTTTGTGGCCTTCCAACCACTCTAGATAGTCTTACACAAGAACACTCAAGAACTCACTCGGTTTCACTCTTTTGATCTTTAAGAGGGGAAGTGCTCTTCAAGGCTCAAGAGGAAGCTTGGAGTTGAGGTGAAGAGGAAATGAGAGGGTGAGGGGGCCTTTTATAGGCGGCCAAGGGGAAGGGGACGTTAGCTTTGGTCAAGTGAAATGATGGAAGGTGGTGTAAGAAATCTGAAACTTCCAGATTTGCACTCCATCGCCTGTGTCATCTTGTGTAGGTCAAAACAGTGCCCTAAACCACCATGACTTCACTCCTCTGGTTACCACATTACTCTTATTGGGGATGGCCAAGTCGTGGGGCAGAGGAGAGGGAAGAAAAATCATCAAAACCACTCGAAGGGGCTAACGGGTTCAATAGGTTCTCCTTTGGCATATTTTGATCATTGTCTTGACTAATCCCTTTCAACCATCATGAAAGTGCAGCCCGAAATAAGGTGATGGGATGGAGGCATCCTGCTAAAATTTCTAGATTACCTTCTACAGTTTATGTCCTTGAGAGCAAGGGAATGGTGGCCTGAAACCACCATGATTGTTTTCCTGCTGTGGCCACAATGGTCCTACTGTGGCGGCCAGGTTTTGGGGTGATAAGTGTGATTTTCTTTCTGACCGATGAGAGGCGGTGAGAACTGAAGAGAGCCGGCGAGATTTGGGTGAAAAGCCTTGTCCCATGGCAGCAAGGAGATTTCTCTTGCCCAAAGGCGAGAAGGCTTACCTCTCAGTAGGTAAGGAGATTCGCGACTAGAGGGCGAAGACTTGACGACAATAGATTTTACCTTCTGGGTGAGAAGACTTGGCAATAAGATTTTGAGTGAGAAGACTTGGCGACAAGGTTCTAAGAGAGGAGACTTGGCAACAAGGTTCTGAGCTGTTATAATGGGCGACTATTCTAACCAATCAACTTAAAAGTCCAACCTAAACGACATCGTGGGCAACAACTAAAAAAAAGCAATAGGAGTCTTCCATCTCGATAGGCAAGAGGTGTCTTTCATCCTGATCGGCAAGATGAGTCTTTCATCCTAATAGGCGAGATGAGTCTTTCTACTCGGTAGGCGAGAAGAGGGCCGTGTGGCCTTCTTGACCTCCACGCCCGCTCTTTTGTGACCTCCACGCCCATTCATTTGTGACCTCCATGTCCGTTCATTTGTAACCTTCAAGCACGATATACTCAGTGCACACGACATTTTACCCGGTGGGACAAGTTCTCCCGAACAGGATCAATCTACTGCTAACCACCAAATCCAAGTTCCGCAATCAATCTGATGGTGACCAAAACCTTCCGAGCTCCACAAATCAAGCTGCACATCACTTCTATTTAGATAATTCCGATATTCTTGGGATAATTTCCTTTTATGGGCCTCTTGGCATTGATCCTCAAAATTAAATAAGCACTAAATAATATCGAGCTCCAAAATTTTCCTTTTTCCTCAAAAATCACTATTGTACTAGAATCTTCTAATAATTCTTCTATACCCAAAGTATAAGGTCCTCTTGCCAACTCAAATATCCAAAATTGTTCTTATTTTAGAATAGTTTAACTCCTAATTAACTAGGGTTAAGGTTACTAAGTTCAAGGCCTAAGGAGCTTTTTAGGTAGGGTGTTACACTTTGCCAAGTGGCCAAATTCGTGTGCCTTAATGGGCCTTAAACGAATGAGCTTCATTTGGGGTTTAGGGAGGGCTTGGTTAGGGTTTGAGATGCTATCAAGCCAAAATCTAATTTTTTTCTTAGCCCAATCAAATCTTCAAGGTTTAAATGGGTGGATAATGATGTCATAACATGAACTTGAGGAATTAATAGCAAGTGAAATTGATTTAATCATGTGATTAAAGACAATGCTAGAAATTGGATCAATTAGGGTTTGGCTTAGATGGCTTGATCTCACACCTTGATTTCCTTCATAATCCATCTCACGATTCCTCTTGGTGATAAGTGTCCAATACCATTCACTAAGTGTGGCTAAGATCTTGCCAAGTGTCCAAATAAAACTTCTCCAAACTAATTTGGACATTCTATATTGTGATTTTGAAAACATTGCGCTAGGTGCTACTATTAAGCGCCCTAAAATCCTAAATAACCAATTGAGTCTAATGGCATAGATCTCATTCTGACACTTCTAACTATCTCAAATAAATAAAATCACGCTTCTGGCACCATAGTGAATGGCGATAATGACTATAAATAAAATCATGCTTCTGGCACCATAGTGAATGGCGACAATGACTATGGCGACAGACTAAAACCCTACACGATTGGTCAACTCGTGAAATCTAAAGAATGTTAGGGAGAAGATGATCTTGAACCTCGATTGTCCATGTGTTCTCTAGATTGAAGAATGTTAAATATCGAGTGGACTGAAGGGACAAGGCACACACGTCTTTGACACTTGCCTTGGGGCTAAACAGGTAGTACTTCTCCTTATGAGAGCCGCCCAAGTGGCGCTATGCCTTACTTGTGAGGCTAGACAATAGGGCCTGTTGGTTCATGTTCCTCTTCCCCTCTAGGCATGCTTCTATTATGACGTCTTTGATGGAGCATGGCATTGAGTACGTCACTTCTTGCCCTCTGAGCTCCTTAGGGCTATCTCGAAGTGTTCTCACCTTCAAACTAGGCTTGCCTTTGTGGTGCCCCTGGGCACCCGCTTGTGATTTGGTAGTAGCCGCGATGCTAGGATGATGGTCGCACAAATTGTACACCCCTCATGCAATGTGATAACAAGTGTGTCCACACATGCTCCATATATGTTCCATATATCTGTATAGTAAATCTACAGCATATAAAGGATAAAAAGGTATCCATTAACACATTGTAAGTAACAGTACTTGAATATGTAAATACATCACAACCCAAAATATCCATAAGTCACAGGTCTTTAAACAACAGACAAAAGAATATTACAATCATCCCATAATTTCAAAAAATTGAAATCAACACTTAGTTACAAAGGGGGCATAACTCCGATCTTCATTCTTTTGGTGGAGCCGTAACTTCATACTCGTACCCTTTATTAGGGGTGATTAACGGTCCGGACCGGACCGGACCGAGACTTAGACCGGTCCGGTCTGGTCTATATTTTAGAGGACCGAAATCATTCGGTCTGGTCCGGTCTGAATTTTCAGACCGGACCGGACAGAATGAAAAATTAAAAAAAAAAAATTATATATATTTTATATATAATAATTGTACAATTAACAATATAAATTTTTAAATATATTATTAATACTTGTTAATATTCTATAAATTAACAATATTTTATATATATCTTCATTTAACCTATCACTATTAACAATATAAAATTTTAAATATACTATTAACACTTGTTAATATTCTATGAATTAATAAATATATAATATCAATTAGTTAATTATATAGTAATTATATAAATTAATAATATAATTTTCATCTAATTTATTATCATTGACCATATAAAATATTTTTTTATTAAGTTTGTTACATAATCCACATTAATAAGTCACTTAATTTAATTTAGTATTTTAAATAAATTTTTTTATTAATTATTTAAAAAAAAAAAAAAAGGCGGACTGGACCGGACCGGACCGATAGCTATCGGTCCGGTCCGGTCCCTTTGGGTGTTCGGTCCAGTCCGGTCCGGAAAAATAATGGACCGAAAATTTTCGTTCCATCGCCGGATCGGACCGGACCGGACCGTTTGCAGCCCTACCCTTTATCATACTCATCCTCTGCATCAAAATCTATGATTCCGAGGAGCAGAGCTGCACGTGGTGACACTACATTGAGATTTTGCAGAATCTCAGTAAGTAGAACTACATATAACACTCTAAATGCATGCACGTAGAAAAGAAACTTATGCAGACAAGAAAACACTTAAGAATGTAATATTTGACATTTTCCAAATAACCAAATATTTGTATGGATCAAATACTTCGCACAAGACATTACACACCCAAAAATCATTAACCTGTATTTTATTAAAATATGCACCATGGTCTCCCTTATGGACCATCCACACACTCGGGCACCCTTCGTTACACCATGCCAACCGTGTGTGCGACTTTGTAGCAAGCAATACACAGTTATGCTTCCGGAGTGTTCGTGGCCAAGCATCCTTTAGCCTCTACCAAAAGAGAGGCAACCACGTCGACCTGAGAGTATTATCGTCTTACTTGAGCCCGTTGTCGCCTAGCAACAACCTAGGGGATGTCACTCAGTTTTACGCACTTTTGCTTAACCAGAGAAACTCCACAGAGATAATGCCTCATCTCAGCTTGGGGTTGTGATACTTACACGCCCCACATTAAATCCAAATAGTCATTTTATTAATGTGCGCACCATGGTCTCCCCTATAGACCATCCACACACTCTAGCTCCCTTTGTTACATCATGGGTAACAACTGTGCGTATGATTTCGTAATAGGCAATGCCTAGTTTCACTCCTGGCACGTTCATGGCTAGGCATCCTCTAGCCTCCACCAGCAGAGAAGCAACGAGTCAATCTGAGAGCGTTACCATCTCACCCAATCTCGTTGTCTCCCAACGACAACTCTTTGGATGTCACTTAGTTTTATGCACTCTCGAGTGACCACATGAGCTCCACCGAGATAATACCTGATGTCGGAAAGAATAGTGATTATTCTGCAGGCTAGTTTCAACAGATAATTCATAGGAGAAAAAGACGAGATTCTCCCAAAATACGGAGAAAACAACTCTGAATAATATTGATTAATAGTAAAATTTGAAATTATTTTATGAAACCCACAAGTTGGACTTAAATAGCTGCAAAATTCAAAATTATGAATATTTTTTTAAAAATGAAAAAATCTAAATTATTGTATGAGAAATTAATATATAAATAAACAAGAATCCTACCAAAAATTTGGTCAAAATCAAAATTATAATCATTTCCAAACTTGAAACTAAATATTTACTAACAAAGTAAGAATGAGCATAAATATATGATTTGAAGGAAAATAACTAATATTGCCCTTAGTCCAAGGAAGTTATTAAGCTTTTCCTTCCATATTTGTAGATATTCATTTTCTTAATGTAGTACTTCAATGCAATCAACGTAGAATCTGGACCTAGATACCCCATACCAATTTGGGTTTGCATCAATACCCCATCTTGACTTAGGTTCGTGAAATGCATGCACCACCAAAATTAATACAATAAATATCAACTTCACAAGTTTCAATAATGATGCAATCCAAAATGCAACTATCAATTATAAGAGGAATGACATACAACAACAATATTCAATATACAAAGCATGACATTTCACATAACAAAAATGGCATATCACATGATACGTCACAAACTGCACATGTATCACATCCCTTCACAAGGGTCGTGAGCCACCCATAGATGACAACAACAAAGCTAAAAGTCAACCCCAACACTTCACAGGGGATTCGGCCACCACACAACAACAAAGCTACAAGTCAATCCCAACACTTCACGGGACCCTTGGCCACCACACAACAACAAAGATGCAAATCAATCCTAATACTTCACGGGGCCCTCGACCACTACACAGATCACAATAATAACACTATAAGTGACAATTTCAAAAATCCAACAACAGATATGTCTAGGTTAGTCGAGAGCTACTTACAACGTGGAAGGGAAAGGTTCTGGATGATTGCCAGCGACCTGAGCTCCACGATGTGCTTCTCGTTGGCTGGAGGTGCAATGGTCTCTTGGGTAGAGGTGCTCTAAAGTAGAGAGAGAAACAATGTGAATTTGGCAAGGATAGAGAGTGGCATAGAGAGAGAGATAGTTGTGTATGCTTGCTATTGGGAGGGTATTTTCGGTGTGAGGGTGGAAAGAGGTCATGGGGGGGCTAGCGAACTAAGAGTGGGGACAAGGAGGGAGGGTGCAATGGAGATACAGAAAGGATGATAGGGACAAGGAGTGACGGAGACAGAGAGATCTAGAGTGGCAGGAGCTCACTGTAGCAATGTCGATTGGGGAGGGGCATGGAGGGGGTTGTGGTTAAGGCTAGGGTTTTCAACCCAATATCTTTAGGCTTCAAAACTGAGAGAGGGAGGAAGAACAGAGACAAATCAATGGCATGAGGAAGTGCAATTGTTATGATGGAGAGTAATAATGGCGAATCACAGTGACAAAAGCAACGGCGAAAAGAGGCGAACGAAATCAAAGGGAAAGAGAGGGTATCAGGGTGGGAAAGAGAATGACAGAGATAGAGGACTGAAAGATGCTTCCTATAGTGAATATGTTGACAAATGATGAGGACGATGTTGGCGGTAGGGCAAGGCTTGGGTTGTAGTGATGGCTCATAGAGAAAGAGAGAGAGATAGATATATATATATATATATATATAGAGAGAGAGAGAGAGAGAGAGAGAAATAGAGAAAGAGTATGCTAATCAAAGAGAAACATAAGAGAGAACGGGAGGGAGACGTACCAATGTCGACATGCTCGTGGTGTATGGCTTGGCCAACAACAGCACTCGGTGAGGCTGTAATATGACAAGGAGGTAAGAGAGAGAACAGAGAAACAAAGACAGAGAGAGAGATGGGGACAAAGGAGCTTATTATCAGCAAAAGGACTACAGCAGTAGCGCAGTGCGGCTTGGCGTCCATGAGCGGGGACGAGAGTGAGGGACAAAGAGTAGATGTGGGTGGTAGGTTTGATGACATAGAGATAAAAGAAAAGGGGAAAAGGAAAAATGGGAAAACCGATGCAATAAGCGAAATAAACAAAAATAACAATATTAACAATAAGTTTAGATGATATGAGAAATATGTTAATAGTAGTTAAATGATTTGTGAATAATAGTGAGATGGTTTAAGTTAAGATGCTTTATGAGATTTTAAAGAGAGTGAAAAAGTTGAATAAAAATATTATGAAATTAAATATTTTTAGAATATTTTTTTTTTTTTTAGATTTGAAAAAGTTGAATTGTTTTTTGTGTTTTGTTTGAAAGTTTGATAAAGTTGTAATGATTAGATAATGATTAGATGAAAAATTTAATATTTGAAATTAAAAAGTATTTGTATTTGAATAGTGCTTGGATGTTGAGATGAGACCATCTCAACATCCAAACGGGACCATTTAGCTGGAACATAAAATGACCCAACTCACCTCCTTACAACTTCCAAGCTTGGGTAGCTAATATGACAACCCTACTCTATTGTTTTACTCATTTGGAATATGTGTCATGTGTTACCTCCTTTCTGTCATCATTTCATGTTGATTTTCAACTAAACCTCTTGTGATGGTTTTGTTTTCTATTTTAGGCCTCGTTTGGATAGTCTGATGAGATAAGATCAGATGAGAAATTTGTGAACTGTAGTGGAAATAGTTTAAGTTAAGAGTTTTATTAGGTTTTTGGAAATAAGAGAGAAAAAGTTGAATAAAAAATATTGTAAAATTAAAATTGTTTTAGAATATCTATTTTTAATATAATTTTTGTTTTGAAATTTGAAAATTTTGATTTTTTTTTATATAGACGTTAGAAAAAGTTGCAATGATTGTGATGATTAGATGGAAAAGTATGAAAGTGAAATTGAAAAGTGTTTGTGTTTGAGTAGTGTTTGGATGTAAAGATGAGATGAGATGAAATGAGACCAACTGTTTATCCAAACGGAGCCTTAATGAACCCTCTTGATTTTCAATATGACAATTATGAGATTCATTAGTCTAGACATCCTCATACAAATATGCTTTATGTGTGAGGTTTTAAATGCCACCACTTGGCTTCTTGCAAAGTAGTGTGGTGGCATTTAAATAAAATATTGTGAGGATTGACGGCCACACTACTTGATATGTAATAATTATGTCAGTTAAATAAAATATTGTGCATTGATGGACAGTGTCAACTCATTCAAATATATGAAGAAGGAAATGTTAAACATCATTTGTAACAAAAGGATATTTATTACATAACAAGAAAACTAGCCATTTTCTAATTGTTGGAATGCTTCATAAGTGGATTATAAGATAATTAATTTTTTCAAGTTTCAGAATAGATAATAATAGATGAGAGTTTTCCTCCTAAAATATATCCATCTTGTAATTCTCAAAACAATGTGTTTTTTAGTTGTTATGTAAAAGTGCTACTGCAGAACAACGAGAAAATGAGGGCTTCATTGTATCCATGGAACAATTTTGTCAATACTCTATAGCACATTAAAAGGGGATAAAATATGTTCTAAAGAATCATCGCTACGAACTAGACTAGGAGTCCAGATCTTTATTTTCTGCCTTTGTGATTCCATGATTTTAACTATATTTTTCTAAGGTGATCCTGTTTCACCTCCACAAATTAGTCTATGAACTTATTAAGAGTTTTACTCATCCTTTAAACTCTAGAAACTATTAACACTAGAATACATCTCTTTGAAATTGTGGTTTAAAAGGATAATTTCGTTTTAAACAATTATCTAGTGTTAAACAATCATCACTATATCGACTTGTTGATACCTATTAAACCTTACCTATATTTCAAGTCTAAGGTTGGGTTCCCATCACAATTGATTTAATATATAGACCTCAACCCCATTCCCTTTGATGTCTTATAGCTCATATCTCTTGGTAGGCCTTTTCTTAACAGATCTGTCAAATTCTAAATAGATTTAACATATTAACTTATTTAATAGTAATCACTCCATAATTGAGTAATTCACGCACATAATTGTAACTCAAACTAATGTCTTGACTTGATTATAGGTCTTGCTTGTAGTACTCGCAAGGTTGCCTTACTATCATAATAAATCACTACTGCAGGAAATGGTTTTGTCCAAGTTGGTACATCTACCAACAAATTCCTAAGTCATTCCTCTTCTTTACATGTTGCCTCTAGATCAATAAACACATATTCCATTGTAGAATGAATTGTACAAGTTTGCTTCTTTGATCCCCATGAGATCACAGCTCCTCATAGCATAAAAATCCTCCAACTTGATCCTTTTGATAGTGTAGACCATAATTCATAATCCCCTTCAAATATTTTAAAACTTGAGAAATGACATCCCAATGCTCTTTACCTAGATTGCTAGTAAATCTACTTAACATCACAATTGCAAATGCAATATCAGGTCTAGTGTAGTGCGTAACATACATTAGACTCCCTATTACACTAGCATATTCCCGTTTGGATCTACATCTTCCTGTATTTTCTCTCAATTTAGGACTAGGATAATATGGAGTCGAGATTGGCTTTTGGTCTTCAAGTCCATACTTCTTTATCACTTTCTCAATATAATGAGATTGTGTCAAGGATAAACTATTCATTGTTCCCATAATCTTAATCCCAAGGATCACATCGGCCTCTCCTATATATTTCATGTCAAATATTGAGGAAATAAACTTTTTAGTTTCTTCAATATATTGAACCTTTCTTCCAAATATTAACATATCATCAACATACAAACAAATAATCACACAAGTATTATTATCTACTTTATAATATACACACTTATCAACATCGTTTACTCTAAAACCCTAAGATAAAACTAGTTTATCAAATTGCCATTGTTTAGGAGTTTGTTTCAAACCATACAGGGATTTAATCAATTTATAAACTTTCTTTTCATGACCTGCCATAATAATACCCTAGGGTTTCTCTATAGAAATCTCTTCATCTAGGTCACCATTTAAAAAAGCAAGTTTTAGATCAATTTGGTGAACTACTAGACGATTGGGAGATGCAAGAGAAATTAAATTCTAACAGTTGATATTCTAGCAATAGGAGCATATGTATCAAAATAATTTATACCTTCTCGTTGTCTATATTCCTTAAACACTAAACGAGCTTTGAATTTATTACAAGAGCCATTGGCAAAAAGTTTTTTTCTAAAAATCCAATAACATCCTATTGCTTTTGAACCAGGAGGTAAATTAACTAGTTTCCAAGTTTGATTTGAAGCTATTGATTCTATTTCATCATTTGTACGTCTTCCCAAAAATCTATATCTTGTGATGACATAACTTCTTGGTAAGATGAAGGATCACTTTCAACGTTAAAAATAAATATAACTACCTTTTTCACATCATTTCTATCTCCTTATACGAGATAGATAAGAAAATAGAGGCCAAATTATGTTTCTTTTTTAGGCCTTTTGCTCCTCCTTAGTTAAAATTCACTAGGATGCTCAATTTCATTTTCAGAGGTGCTAGGGGCATAGAAACTAGTATTATTTTGAGAATCAAACTGATTCAAAATTTCAAAAAATTCAACATCTCTAGATTTATATATCACATTTGAATCTAGGTCCAAAAATCTGTAAGTCATTTTATTTTGAGGATATCCAATTTTGGTCTTTTAAGATCCACTTTTTTAACATAGGCTAAGACTCACACACTTATGGGGCATTCTATTGAAAATATAAAAAGTGGATAAAATTGCGTCACCCCATAAGTTAAGAGGAAAACCAAAACTTAAAAGCATAGAATTCACCATCTCAACAAGAGTTCTAATACTTTTTTTTGGCTATACTGTTTTGTTGAGGTGTGTAAGGGGCATTGACTTGGTTATTTATCCCATGAATTTCATAGAATTCAGTAAACTCAATTGATAAATATTCATCACCACGATTAGACCGTAAGTCCTTAATCTTTTTGCCCAATTGACTTTCTACTTCGGCCATATAAATAAAAAACTTAGAAAAAGCTTCATCTTTACTCTTGAGCAAATAAACATGTGAATATCTAGTACAATCATCAATAAACGTACGAAAATACTTTATTACCACCACGAGATTCAACAATTTTAAGATCACAAACATCACTATGAATAAGTTCAAGAATTTCATATTTACACTCAAGATTTTGAAAAACTTTTCAGGTTATTTTTGATTGAGCACAAATATGACATTTATGAACATTATCATCAAAATTAGAAATTAAAGCATGATTAGACATATATTTTATGGAACCATAATTTACATATCCTAATCTATCATGCCATAAATTAAAAGAAGACACAATATAAACTAAATTTTCATCCATTACATTCAATTTAGTCATTCCATTACAAGAGTAGCCTTTTCTTACAAACATCTTATTCTTAGATAAAATAAATTTATCCGATTCATAGATAAGCTTAAAACCCCTCTTATTTAAAAGATTTCCAAAAATTAGGTTCTTTGTCATGTCTAGAACATGATGTACATTGACAACAATCAATATTTCTCTGGAGGTGAACTTCAGAACAACGGTTCCCTTTCCAACAAATTTGGTTCGAATGTTGTTATCCTTTTTCACCTTAGTTCCATCATCAACCACTTCACAAGTCTTAAAAAGATTTCTATCCTTTGAGATATAAAGTGTAGCTCCTGTATCAAGCCACCTTCCATTCTTGGATGTCACATGGCTGGCTTCACATGTTGTCGCAACGAGGTCTTCAATCACACCATTCGCTTGTTCTCTCTTATACCTACATTGATAAGAGTGATGCCCTTGCTTGCCACAAACAAAACAATGATCTTTCTTCTTATTGTTTTGATATTTGGGGTTCAGATTTTTCTTGAACTTTTTCTCGTTCTTGGCTTGCAACTTATTCTTCTGCTTGGTTTTGTTAACATCAATGACGTTAACTTTTGTTTTCATCTCAGAAGAATCATCTTTTCTTTATTTGTTCTTGGAATCTTGTTCAATCACTAAATGGCATTGAGGAGATCCTAAGGAATATTTTCATCATGTTTGAGCCCTCTCTTGTAACCATTCCATGATGAAGAATTTATTAACAATTGCTTCCACCAAGAAATTCTCAACAATATCAATTTCCATCGATTTAATATCACCAACAATAAGCAATAACTCATTTATCGTTAGTCATCTTAAAATCCATAAAATTTGAAATAATAGACATTTCGATACCTACTTCCTTGATTTTATATTTTGTTTCCAAACTCTTTCATAAATCCATTGCTGAAAGAGTAGACTGATAGACATCATATATCGAATTGGACTAAGCATTGAGGATGTTACCTTTGCATAGAAAGTCATCCTCTTTTTGAGTCATTCACTTCGCCTTCAACTCGATACTTTCTTCTGGAGTAGGATCGGGAACCACCTCCAAGTCATCTTTAAGAATGTATGCGAGGTTCAAAGTGATGAGGAAGAACAACACTTTTACTGCCAACAATTGAAGTTTTGACCATCGAAAAGATCAATGCAAACAAAGTCTTGGTTCATCACTTGAATCGAATACATTTCCACCACGAGACAAAATCTGTTGTAAAGTCATCGTCGCAAGACCCGGGTGGCCAAGCCAAAAAGTTTTCTACAAAGGTTGGGAAACGTCTACTTCAACACAGATGCGTGCGAGTCACACACGCTGTAGCATTATCTCGCTTCAAGTAACGGCCAAAGCCATTCCCAATACTACCTAATATCGATTCCTGAAAATAATTAGGGGGTAAACCTGGCAAAGTTAGCTAGACAAGAACCCATGGAGAATCCTCGTCTTCCACATATTTCGGAGTCCAATGAAAAATTTGAAAGTGACATCCATGAACTTCAGAGTTTCCTCGTGCCATCACACTGATAAAATCTTCCTCCTTGGCCATCCGAACCAGCACATTACATGGGTTGCACAATTGCCCAATCACTGGAGTCAACTGCAACCCTCACCGATTTTTTATAAAAGCACGAATATGATCAAGCAAACGCCGACGACGAAGGAACTTCAGAACGACTGAGAACCAAAAAGGCTCTACAAATTTTTCAATCTCCACCTTCAAAAATAGAAAAAACATCTTGCCATCATGAAACCAAGGTTCACGTAGAGGTAAAACAACCTCTAGTAAAAGCTAGTGTTTCGCAGCCACCACATCCACGAAACCGATTGAACCCTGTCCTACCAAAGGTATTTGTGTATCACGTCTACCCTGTTCCATCATCCTCCCCTATTCCATGAGCCCTCCAACGCCCTAACCTACCTTGCCCTGCCATCAGAGGCAGTGGGCCGACAGTTAGCACCATGCAGAAACCCTAATCGCCCCCCAAAGTTGAGAGAACAATTGCCCCTTGCCACGTTAGCTCTTGAAAATCTCTATTTTCACATAAGTTTCCTTGCCTCTGTCTTTACTCCAAGTGTTTAGTCATTAATGACTCCATATCGAAATTAAGTATGCCTTGATTTAGTAATTGTCTCTCTTTGTTTATTGGATTTTGGAGGCCCTGTTTGGCAATTTACTCTTATTACAAATAAAACAAATAGCAACAGCTCTATTTGTAAATTCATCTTTTTCGGAGGGAAAGCCAAATGGTTATCTTTGCATGACGAGGTTTCAAGACGTCCTCTTATTTGAGCAGCCACATTTGAACTAAACTGGTAATAACTGAATTGACATGCTTCCTTTTGTTTTCAATGACTCCTTTGAGTTAGTGCCCCTAATTTCTTGTTGTTTGTTATAACTTTTCACTTATGAAACAAGTAGTAGATGATGTTGCTCTTTCTTGACTTCAATATATATGCTAATATATTCTATTTCTGAGTGTTTGTTGAGCTTTGTTGTGTGGACAAAGAAAACTTATGAGCACCATTATTTTATTTTCAGTGGGACTATCAACTCATTGTGATGTTCTGTTTGTCTTCTTTATCTTCTTCTTTTTTTTTTCTTTTTATGGCCTAATTGCTTTATATATATAAATGCAACTAATTGAGTGATAGTTAGATGTCCATTTTTTAGTTATTTATCACTTAAAAGGCTTGGTTGTTATGGTTACCCTGGACAATTTTTTTATGTTTCAGTTCAAATTGTACCTTGAACATTGGGTGTTGTGTGATGTAGAAATATTGGATCTTTACACACTATCATAACCCAATTGAACAAAATAGGGAGGCAGTCTTCACATTATTTTCATAGAAATCATATCTTTCATCATTTTTACTCTTAAATGATGTTACCGGCTTTATATTTTGTCATATTTTAACAATTTTAACAATCTGGCGTTTCCTTTTTGTTAATTGTAGTTGCTAGTGTCAGAAACCTATATGCTGCCAAAAAATTTTAATACACACCATGTTAGAAACATTTCTTATTTGAGAAGTTCATCTTACTTGATTTTATTTTCATAGCTTTCTTTCGTGCCATAAGTTGTATAAATTTATGTTCTTATTATGCATGGGATACTCATGTTACCTACTTTTCAATATCATTTGAAGGGTACGCTATCTACTGGAAAAGTCCCCTTAATCGGGTAAAGGTACTTCCCACTGAACTCTTTCTTTTGTAGTTATTTTCTAACTTTCCAAGTAGTTCCCCTTATTTCTGATTTTCATTACCTAGAAGCTATTTGCTTGCAAGAAGCGTCTGTTTATAGGTTGCGCTAGGGATTTAAATAATCAACTCTTTTAGTAACAGTAGTTCACCAAACAAAGTTGCGTGATTTTTATGGGACTGACCACTTTTGCTATTGTATGAATTTGCTTACAGCACCAACAACTGTAGCATCTATCACTACAACTTATGCTATTCAATCATTAGTTAAATTCATTCCTAAAACTTGCAGCGTACATATGTTGTTTGGGTAGGCAAATGCACAAAGGAGGTTTCTAGGTTATATTGGTTATGATTTTGAGCTTGAGAATGGACCAACTTTGCATATTCATGCTGGTAGAATCTATTTTTTTAAATTGGGTGATTTAGTATCTAATGTTTCTCATATCCAAATTCTGCATGAATAATTGAAATCTAGTTAACATACTAGTATCTAATGTTTCCTCATATCAAATTCTACATCAATAATTGAAATTTAGTACAACATGACCAAGACCATAACTACAAGTGACAACAAACAGAATTACAACTTATATTTAGATGTTAGATTAACAGAACTTTGGAGCAGTTTTAGAAGACTTGATTTTGGCTTTCTTTGCACAAGATGGATATGCTGATAAAGAATAATGACTATAAACAATGCATGTTGCCTTTGTCTTTACTCCAAGTGCTTCTTTAAATGTAGAAATTAAGTATGTCTCGATTTAGTAATTGTTGCTCTGTTTGCTGAATTTCGGAGGTCATGTTTTGCCATACAAATTGAGTTTATGTTTGTGTTGAGAAGATGCTAATTGCTAACATAAGCATTAACACAAGTTGAGGCAAGAGCAATACACCAGGGGAACATCACCTGATTATTGGCAGCTATAGACTTTTTTTAAGATCGTTCTCCTATCATGGTCTTTAATCTATGCAATTAATTATGTTATTTTAGTTTCTATTTTTTTTGAACCAATCAAAGTTGTTTTGATAATATTGAGTTGGTGAAATTGGTAGCACAATTTGTACATGTTTGTTTGAAATTGTTATATGATGTTTTGCTGAATTTGGATCTCCATTGCGTTCATATTTATGTTTTTAGGCTTATATTATGCCATCCTTGTTTCTACTTTTGGACTCATTCTCATTTCATCGGTTCTATAGTCTATAATATTTTTTTGGAAATTTTTTCTATTTGCGGCAACATGTTGTGGCTGCAAATATTTTTTTTCAACTAGAATATGTTATTTTCGATGATAAAATATTGTGACAAATAAATTTATCTTCAAGAGAGCCTTTTGATGTATGCTGCCCATATATTAATTTGTGGTGATTACTATTTGCAGAGAAAATGAAATATCGACAAAAATTTTTGTCACAAAAAATATTTTGCATCAATTGTTAGTGCGGCAAATAAGTATTCCCAACAATGATGAATGATTTGAACAACTTATTTTTTGCGATTTGTGTTCCTATTTGCACACTTGTGATCATTCAAGGACAGGCCGTGGAGGTGGCGAAGGCTAATCTCAACTTACAAGCGTGCCTGGATCGACTTCAGTCCAAGAGGGACGTGCTAGTGGCACAAAGCTCAGAGCTCCAAGAGGGCAAGGGGACGGCAAAGGCCGAACATTCCGAGCTATTGGAGCCCCATTACAACTTGAGGGGGAGTTGAAATCCTGGGATGATAGGGCAACAAGGCTAGTGGCCAAGCTTGCCGCAGCCAACGAGAAGCTTGATCGGATCACTCCTCAACTCGCCACGGCCAAGTGCCTCCGCAATTAGGCTTGGAATCATGGGTATTCCCGAGGGTTGGATAGGTTGAAGGAGAACTTAGTGGCGAACAACCTTCCCTCTTGGTGCCTTGGATCTTGTTCAGTTTGTGCCAACTTGGGCAGACCGCCTCCCCCTTGAGTCGTTGGGGGGCACAGTCTGACACCTAACGCCATTTTTACCCTGCTGTCCCACCGATGACTCGCTAGTTGCTTCATCTCTCTCTCTCTCTCTCCCTCACTCTCTCTCGTCTGCTAACGGGGCTTTTCCTTCAGATGTCTTGTAACTAAGAATACATTGTTATTGAAATGAATTTTCAATCACCTTTCCCTTGTGAGATTTTGACGTTTCTTTTCTTTTGTTTCTTTTACTGTCGGGTTAGGGTGTAACAAGTTCCTATCTGGAAATAACCCCACCTTCTTGTTGGGCTTAGGGTTTAAGTAGGGCCCATAAACACAGTGCCAACCTGCCAATACCTATGGAGGATTTTTCCTTCGTGATCCAAGCTTCAGTCTATCTTTTTGGGCAATAAGTTGCCCTGATTCCCCGATTGAGAACTAGGCGGGATCCAGTATTGACCGCTATGAGTGGCGAGGTGTTCCCCCCTCTGGTCGCCTAGGTGCGAGTGCAAAGCATCGACCTTAAGGACCAAGTGGGATCTGGATTGATCGCTCTAGCGGCGATGGGGGAGTGAGACACTTGGGAGAAGGGGAGTGGGACACTTGGGAGAGGTGTTTCACCCTTTGGTCGCTGAGGTGCGAGCACGGAGCATCAGCCCTAATGACCAAGCGAGATTTGGATTGACCGCTCTAGGGGTGAGAATGAGACACTTGAGAGATGTCCCCGGTCATCAAGGCTGGCGTGGAGCATCGACCCTAAGGACCAAGCGAGATGTAGATCGACCACTCAGAGGCGTGGGAGGTGGAACACTTGGGAAATGTATTCCCTTTGGCCACCAAGGCACATGTGCATTATTGCTTCCATGCAAGTAAGATGGTGTGTAAAGACGCGGGAACTTTCCTTTTCATATTAGAAATTCTTTACATTGGGTCCATTTGCACATACAGGGGAAACTAAAGTAAATACATGACATCAACAAGGTGGGAAAAAAGTATTCAACCCATGATGTGGACGCCCCCGCTGTCCCCCGCTAACTGGCCTCGAGTTTGCCTTGCCTCTTCCCTCGGAGCTTCTGCATGTAGCACTCCCTTGCTACGACTTTCTCCTTCACACGACCCATACACCATCTTTTGTCGAGAGTTTCATTTTCAGGTGGTAGGTTGAGGTTATCAACTTTAGGTTGTTCAAGGTCGGTCACCCGATTATGGCATTATACAAGGAGTGGGCCTTGACCACCAAGAAGTCCGTCATTGTCGTCAATGAGGACCTGCCCACCCCCACAATGATGAAGAGCATTATGTCTCCAACGGGCTACACAATCTCACTGAATAACCCCCTCAGTGAGGTGGGGGAGGGACGTAACCTGTCTTAGCTGATTCACATTTTGGTGAATGCCTCCCAGAATAGGAAGTTGGTCGAGCTTATGTTGTCCACTAGTATCCTCCGAGTAGTGTAGTTGGCCACCAGCATAGTCCCCACCAAGGCGTTATCGTGGGGATTGATGGCCCCTTCATGGTCTGCGTCGTTGAAGGCTATGGTGGGGGGTCTTCTGGGTCTGAGCTTTTTGGATGGCCTTCCAACATTGAAAACCTCCTCTTGCCTCGCTCTTCTGGCATTAGCCTTCCTGCTCGATTTCAAAATGCCTCCGCCTGCATGTCCTCTAGAAATTGTGTCGATTTCCCCCAAGGGTACAGTGTTGCAATCCGGCTCCAAGGGGCTTGCTTCCCTCCTTCTCACGAGCCTTCTCCTTAGGCTCTCGCTCCGACAACCCTCTCTCCTCGGTTCTCATCTATCTTGGCTTGCCCTTTTGGGACGCGATGAGCAACAAATGTTTGAGCGTCTCATGGCTTCTTCCCGGACCTTTTGCCTACCATCATCACAGATTTTGTCCATAACCTTACGCCTCAAGAATTGGCAATCCTCGCTTCGGTGGCCTTCCTCCTGGTGGTAGGCACAGTATGAGCGAGTCCCCCTGTTGCAGTCGCTCCCTTCCCTCGATCACTCATCTTCTCGTGCTTGCATGTTCATGTTTGTCTGTGTTGTCCTCGCGGAGCTTCAGTCGTCACCTCTCTTATCTCCCTACCGCCTCCTTGCCCGGGACTCATTATTGGGGGCCTTCGCTCGAGTGGCCTGTTTAAGGCCTGTAACAGTTCAATTGGGGTTGGCATGCCTAGGCATGGTCAAGGCCCGAAGGGTGTCTTCGGCTTTAACAAAATCGTTTGCCCAATCCATGAAGTCCCACAAGGTTGCTAGGGTCCTCCTCGCGATCTCAGCCATGAACGAGCTAAGGGGCCAAATACCACTCAAGAGTGCTGCCAGTGTGATTTTCTTATCTTGATTGTCGATGGCCAAGCGCACCTTGTTGAAGCAGTACACCTTCAAACTCTTCTCTTCCCTTTGCTTCACAATGAGAAGGTAAGTAGCCGATCGCCTTCTTGGCCATGAACTAGGTTAAGAATTGCCTGCCCAGCTCTTCAAAGTTGTGGATTGTGCCTGGCTGAAGGGTTCTAAACCACGCCTAGGCGAAACCCTTTAGAGTGAGGGGGAATACGTGGCACGCTATTTCCCCGAGGAAGCCATGCAACATCACGTGGGTATTGAAAGTTTCTAGATGCTCGGTCAGGTCCTTGGACCCATCAAACATCTCCATCTGGGGGGCCTTGAATTTGGGCAGGAGCGGGACTGCCATTACCTTCGTGTTGTAAGCTAGGTTTGTGCTGCTCAGCATCTGGTTCACTGATGACGCCTCCCCCAGCTTCTTCGCCATTTCTACATATTTGTCCATTAGGCCTTGCAGATCGTCACCCATTCGCCTCTGTTCTTCATCTTAAGGGCATGCCCCGCCAACGGTCTGCGATCCCCCTTTCGTCTGTTCGACCTTGCTCGGGCTAACGCCTTCTTTGAACTCTGCGTTCTTCCTCCTCGGCACCTCGTTCTGCTGCCTGAGTACTTCGGCTTCTGACGTTAACTTTTTGACCAGTTCTTCCATTTCCACCATTCTTCCTTCCATGTTCGCTGATAAGGACTACTATTCGAAAATTGCGTGTGAGCGTGTAGTGGCTGACATACAAAAAGCAAGTTATTGTCACTAAACCAAACAAATTTGGATCTCACAGACAATGCCAACTGTTAGAGTGTATTTTGCAGCTGTCCACCATAACCACTACCTAATGCCTGCAGGAGGGAGAAGGAAATGGTCGCTGGAGCCAAGTAGCCTCAGATGCCTCAATTAGTTAATGTGGGAGCTTAATCTCTGAAAATAAATGTTTTGAATTGAAATGCCTTTTTTCTTTATCTTTTTGCTTATTTGTGTACATCGAATGTAAAAAGTCCAACATAGTTTATGATCTCAATGAGTTGGAATTCCCGGGACTATGGTATAGTTTATGGATTTTTTTAATGTAAAAGTCCATATCAACTCCTTCTAGCAACCAATGTGGGAGCCTAATCTCTAAAAATAAAATATACAGAAGCTGGAAATAAAGATTTTTTAACATTCAAAATTAAGCAACCAAAAAATTTCACACTGACCATCTATTGGTTTGTCATTCTCGCATGCAGATTCTCCAAGTGTGTAGACAACAGAGAATATAGATGTTATGCCTGAAAAAAATAAATAAATAAATAAAAAATAGCATAGACTTTGTTACACAAGAAGTACCGTGAATATTCTCGAAATTGTCAAATAATATAGGGAGATTTGTAAAGTTTATTTACTAGAATGTGGGCTTGTTTGATTACATGGATGAGATGAAATAAGATAATAAATTTGTAAATAGTAGTAAAATAATTTATGAATAATAATGAAATAGTTTAAGTTAAGATATTTTATGAGATTTTGGGAATCGAGAGTGAAAAAGTTGAATAAAAATGTTATAAAATTAAAATATTATTAGAATATAAATTATTATTATTATTATTTTGAGATTTAAAAAGTGAAATTATTTTTTTTGTTTTGTTTAGAAGTTTGGAAAAATTATAATAATTAGATGAAAAAATTAAAAATTTGAAAATTTAAAATTGAAAAGTGTTTGTATTTGAATGGTATTTTGATATCGAGATAAGATAAGATAAAATGAAAATCAAGATGAGATGAATTGAGACCATTTGTGAAACCCAACGGGCCCTTGAACAAAAAGGTAAAATAATGTATATCCACGTAAGGACAGTAAGCTGTCTCATTATTGAATTACTGAATGCGGACTCTATGACTAAAGAATACATATCATGTGGAACATAAAGTCTACATATTAATTCAGTGTTTCGTTTCTCTCTAGTTTTTCTACAGGCATAAGTTATGTTTCTCAAAGAATAAAGATTTGTTGGTGTACGTACATTAAATATCGAGTTTATCCTTTGAGATAGAAACATAAGCTTAGACCCGAATGGCTAATTAATTGGTAGTTCTGAACATGATGATATTTATTGCTGATAAATATTGGGGATCAATCGAGAAGACTAACTTGATGATATTTATTTATGTTGTTCTTGATCCAAGATGCAAATTTAGTCTTTTGTATTTTTTGTTCAAAAAAATATATGGTGATAATTTAGTCAAAGAAATGATTGCAAAAATGAAGCAATTGATGATTGACATTTATGGAGAATATAGTGTTCTGTATGGGAGTTCAAGTGGAGTTTCTTATTCTGAGCCTCATTCCTCAGTTGATGCTAGTATGATTAATTATGATTCTCAACAGAGTTTTTGGGTTGAGTATGAGCAAGAAATAATTGAATCTAATTTGATAAACAAATCGGAGATCGATCAGTACTTGGAACATGGTTGTGAGGCACGAGCTACAAATTTGGATATTTTAGATTGGTGGAAGATCAATGAAGTAAAGTATCCTATTTTGGCAAGAGTTGCATGGGATGTGATGGCCATTCCCATTTCTACTATTTCTTCTGAGTCAGCCTTCAATACAGGGAGTCGGGTGCTTGACCCATTTCGTAGTTCATTATCTCCAAGAGGAGATAACAGTCGAGGCACTCGTTTGTACAGAAAATTGGGTGAGAGATCCAATACCCATTGATCTTCGTGCCTCCTTGGATAATATTGAAAAATTTGAGGCGGAATTGGGTAATAAACTTATTTCTTATGTACATGTTTATTAAACTTTTTCATAATGTTTATTTTTATATCATTTAATAATTATCGTGTGTTTTTTTAGAATTGGATCCAAAATCAAGTTTTACTTACGTTGACGAGGAGTAACTCAAGGCTTATGGTCTACATGATGGTATGATTTTCATTTTCACTCCTTTGTTAGAGAAACTAAACCACTTTGTGTTGCCTTGAATTATTTGATGTGCTATTATTATTTGATGTGCTACATTATGGTATGGTTCTCTTGTTTCTGGTGTGCAGGTATACCATTTTTTTTTTTTTGGTTCTTCACAAGAGTGGCATTTGTTTGTAAACCAATATGTATTGTTTACTTCACATACTCTTTTGTTTTTGTCTAGTAATTGAAATTTGAGTTTCTCATGATGGTCAATCCATCCCCAAGTATGTATTGGATATGTTGTCATTTTCAATCACCATCAATTGAATCCTTAGTATTGAACTGAGTATTCTATTTCATATTTTTCTTCATTGGTTGCCATCTCAGCTTCCAACACAGGTGGTGATGGTAAGTTCTTTGCTCTTCCAATTTTTGTTTGATATTTCTTTCTAGTCTATAATACTTCTTCATCAGATTTCATTCTGCACTGAGTGAACATGTTTACTCATCTTTGTAAGGAGCTGAGATCTCTTGGCACCAAATTTTAGGATTTTGATTCACTAATTCAATGCAATACTCAAAGGCCGGTGTTAGTGAACATGCTAAATCACTTGGTCCCAAGGAATCAGACCCCCACAAGGCAGCCATCATAGGCGACATGAGTGGAGATCCTCTCAAGGACACCTCTGGTCCTTCACTCAACATCCTTATCAAGCTCATGGCAATGTTGAGTTGAGTTTTGTAATAAATACTTTGGACTAATTTAGATATTTTTGTAATAGATAGTTTTATATGATATCAAGCTCATGGCAGTGTTGAATTGAGTTTTGTAATAGATACTTTGGACTAATTTAGATATTTTTGTAATAGATAGTTTTATAAGTTCATATAGTTTAAAAAAAAAAAAAAACCCAACCCGACCCGTACAGTAGCGAGTCGGACAGGGTCGGTTTGGCGCGTAAACAGTAGCGGGTCGGGTCGGACTGGGTCCAGACCCAGTGGGAGTTGATCGGGTTGCAGCCCTAGTAGTTCATTCCTAAAATTTGTTTCTCATAATTATCAACATATTTATTTATCTTGTCTCATTTTTATGTAATCTTTTTATAAATAAAAATTTATGTTTTGTATTCAATTACTATTGAGAGTAGCTTAAATGCAATTTCACACGACTATTGTTTTCAATTCAAAAGGAAATCGAATTTAAAAAAATAAAAGCATATTAATTAATTCAAAATGGGAAAACAATAATATGGGATTAGAAAATAGAAAGGATGGCAAAAAAGTGAACACACTATCTCAAAATCGATATGGGTCATAATCCAATTATTTTTATAACTTGGTTCATAAGCTGGCCCATGTGTCACTTTCCAGGACGCAGACTGAACTCGTGGGATACCACTCATCACTTGCAGCTCTTGTGTGACGGACCTGACGGTATAACCAACACTCCGATTATATATATCTATTATCCACTCCATATTAAAAGCGTCACTGTTAAAAGGAATACTATTTTTCGTCTTCCTTTTTATTCCCATTTTACCCCTATGTTTGAGTATTCCGTTTCTTTTTTATTTTCAAAGTTGTCCCTACTTTTTTCATCAACTGTCTGTTTTGTCCTTTTTGTTTTTCCAATTTTAACCGTCTTTTTAACCTATTTCATTCTCTTTTCTTCATGTTTTTGTTGTCTTCTTACAGTTTTGAAGTTCATCGTTTCCTCTCACCTACTGTAACTATTTCATACTTCATATTTTGCTTCCTCTTCTCGCCTTTTTTATTCCTCACTTTTTCACACAAACATCTCGGTGCTTTTAAAATTTCTCAGATCTCAGGTAAACCGTGAGCCACGGCCGTGTTCTTCACTGCTAAATCCGGAAAGTTTTCCTCCAAAATGAAATCTTGTTTTGCAAAAGCATAGGTTAAAACGTGTGGATTTAAAAAAATTATTAAAACTTCTCATATCTAAATTAAAACGTGAAGATCTGTTGAAGTTTATAAAGATTGAAAAAATAATTTATCCGTATACACCTACACCCATGGATGCCGTCTTCGTCGTCTTTGTTGGAGAAAAATTATCATGGGGCTGGAAGAGAGAGCTTCTAAAGCAGAGAGAGAGATGAAAGAGATGAAAAAGTGAGGAAGAGAGGGAAGGGAGGCTGCCGAAAATCTAGCCTAATCTAATTATTATAATTTTTTTAAATTTTAATATAAAATAAAATAAAAAATTTAATTTTTTAAATTTTAAAATAAAAATAATATTTAAAAATATATTTTAACGATATTTTATTTAATTTTTTAATTTTAATTTTAACTTATAACATCTAATGCAAGAGTAAACGAAGCATGGTAGGAGAGAGAGAGAGTTTTGAGAGAAATGGCAGTGTTCGCACCGAGAAGGAAGGAAATTTTTCCTAGGGTTTTTCTTGGGTCTAAACGGATCTTATGGGGTGGGAGGGGGGGTTAACTGGAAAGGACTGGGCTTTATATATGAGATTTTGGGCTTTTAGATGTGAGAATTAGACACTGTTAAAAATAATTTCAGACCTAACTATTACCCTTTAATCTGATAATTTATTTTCTAAATTTATATACCAATTGGCAATTGCCCATAAAATTGTCATAATAAAATATAATCTTAACATATAATAATTGATGTTGTTATATTTTTTTCTCAAATGCATGAATAGTAATTTCCTGACCATTTTCACATATGCTCAGATTTTGGAATTCCCTAACTAAAAAGTAAAAATCATTTATGGCAGTTCACATTTTATACTTCAAATATTAAAAACCTATTTGCAAACATAAAACAAGATAAAATGTCCTAACAAGAATTTCTTTTTCTACTAATCAAATTCCATGTCAAAACTCATTTCACATATGACTTTTTTTTCCTAATTAGGTGCTTGCAAGGGCATATGTGTCTTGCACATAACACCATAACTAGGAGTTCTGCTGCGTACAACCGCCCTTGTGGAACCGTGCGTAATCTGATGAAGTGGCTCTGACAGATTTTTTGTTTTGTTTTGTTTTTAAAATGATGGTGGCTTTGTGTTTTGACAAATGAAGAAGTTTGTTGAGGAAGGCTGGGTCACGAGAGAAATCCCGCATGCGTGTAGCCACTTTCATCTAAATGATGTGGCGACTACCTGGAGATTGAGAAATGGAAGACGAACGGAAGCTGGTGGAAGACGAACAGAAGCTTGTTGCAGAGATGAAGGGGAGAGATGCCGTCGTGCTATAGGTATTGAAGGCTGGAGTGAAAACGAAGCTTCTTGAAGACGAATGGAGGCATATGTGTCTTGCACATAACACCATAACTAGGAGTTCTGCTGCGTACAACCGCCCTTGTGGAACCGTGCGTAATCTGGTGAAGTGGCTCTGACAGATTTTTTGTTTTGTTTTGTTTTTAAAATGATGGTGGCTTTGTGTTTTGACAAATGAAGAAGTTTGTTGAGGAAGGCTGGGTCACGAGAGAAATCCCGCATGCGTGTAGCCACTTTCATCTAAATGATGTGGCGACTACCTGGAGATTGAGAAATGGAAGACGAACGGAAGCTGGTGGAAGACGAACAGAAGCTTGTTGCAGAGATGAAGGGGAGAGATGCTCGTGCTATAGGTATTGAAGGCTGGAGTGAAAACGAAGCTTCTTGAAGACGAATGGAGGCATATGTGTCTTGCACATAACACCATAACTAGGAGTTCTGCTGCGTACAACCGCCCTTGTGGAACCGTGCGTAATCTGATGAAGTGGCTCTGACAGATTTTTTGTTTTGTTTTGTTTTTAAAATGATGGTGGCTTTGTGTTTTGACAAATGAAGAAGTTTGTTGAGGAAGGCTGGGTCACGAGAGAAATCCCGCATGCGTGTAGCCACTTTCATCTAAATGATGTGGCGACTACCTGGAGATTGAGAAATGGAAGACGAACGGAAGCTGGTGGAAGACGAACAGAAGCTTGTTGCAGAGATGAAGGGGAGAGATGCCGTCGTGCTATAGGTATTGAAGGCTGGAGTGAAAACGAAGCTTCTTGAAGACGAATGGAGGGATACGAAGGGAGAAAAAAAAGTCGAATCTCATATTTGTAGGATATTCAATTGTGATTTTCCTCTGTTTTCTCGACAACCAAATAGACTATTATGGACTATTGTTGTGATTTTCCTCTGTTTTCTCGGCAACCAAACAAACTTTATGGACTATTGTTGTGATTTTCCTTTGTTTTCTCGGCAACCAAACAGACTTTTACGGACTATTGTAGACTAGTGCGTGATTTTCCTCTATTTTCTCTGCAACCAAACAAACTGACTTCTGCTATCCTACTGCGAAGTTAGTGGAAGTGATGGTGCCGAGCGTGCGCATGCCATCTTAGAAATTAGTAAAGAAATTATATGTAAGTTGGTAAGGTATTTAAGAATAAAATTCAACCTGGGTTCTTAGATTCATTGGAAATGTGAAGAAAAATAAATTTCGGCTTGTGAAGGAAAAAAAAAAAAAGAAAGAGGCTTCGGCTGATATTTCGAAGGGTTATGAAGAAGTAGAAAAGTTTGAAGATTTATGGAAAAAAGGATACATACATTGACTCGTTTCCTTCTTTTGATCTCTTCATTTTCATGCTTATGCAAATTTCAGTTCTCCATTCTCTTTCGTTAGTTTTAAGCAACTTAAAAGACTTTTGAGTAACACAGATGAAGATAAACAGTCGTCGAGCTGAGCGAAACGAAGAGAGAGACGTATAAAAAATAATTTTTTTTTTTTTATAAAAAGTGGGCCCGGTTACGCGAGGGTTTCACCAGCTGGTTGTAAGTAGAATTTTTGCCATAACTAGTATACATAAATAGTCCTACTACGTCCAACCGATAATGGCAACCGCCGTGTAATCGGCTGACGCTAATATATTAACAAAAAAATCAAAACCAAAATCAGTTGGTTTATTTCACTGGACTCCACTTGCAAAGTTTCTCACTATCTTTTTTTCTTCGGTTTTCTTTTCCCAATTGATTTTTCTCTTTCTTCCAAGTGTGGCTAATTTCTAGATCAGAACAGAAAGGGTTTATTTTCGCTTCATTTTCATTAGAATGATTTGCAGCATTAAAAAATTGCAACTGGTGGGGAGTAATCGTAATCCTGGGGACTTCCCAGGTAGAAGTGATACCCATGAAAATATAGAATGTCCGAGTTGAGAAAAGCTCGACTTCGTACAAAATAGAATGTCCCGGAAGATAAATTTCAATTGTCTTGACATCATGAATAATGCTAATCATACAAAGAAAAGAGGAAAAAAAGAAGCTACAAAATTTAACCGAATTTCATGCGGAGAAAATTTTCGACATTCCGGAAAGCCAAATCAGAAATGTTGATGAATGTGCTTCACCGGTGACGGATCGAAGGTGGGGTTGGGTCCAATAGGTTGCCAAGAGGTCGAGGATGAAGTGGTGTGAAGATGGTGGCCAATAGCAGTGCGACGGCGGCGCAGCGGCGGAAGGAGTGCCGCAGCTTCAATGGGCTCGTGGTGCCTAACGGCGGCGCGAATGGAGCTGAGGTTGGTGGGGTAAGGTTGCCGGCGGCTGGGGAAGCTAATGGGCTGGGCGGTGCCGATCACCGCCGGCTCACAGCAGCGCTGGGTGGAGAAGAAGGAAACAGACGGAGAGAGGGAGGGGGAGCTGGGTTGCGCGCGGGAGAAACCGAAGGGAGAAATAAGGAAAAAAGAAAAGAAAGAGGAAAGAAAATGAGAGGAAAGAAAAATAGAGGGAAAAGAAATAAGGTCCAATCCTTATAACTTGGGTCACAAAAATGATCTAACGGAAACGATTTCAAAACCACAAGTTTAAATAAAATAATTTAAACGTAATGGTAAAGTCAAGTTGAAGTAATTTAATCTCGCAGTAATTAATTAAATATTAAAAGTAATTTAAATGCATAACAATAAATAAATATTAAGAAAGCACATAAAAATAATTTTCACCAAATTAAAATCATAAAAATAAACTCACTAAAAATCCAAACAATTTAAAAATAAGAGAATAAATTTTTGAATAAATAAAAATAATCCTTCAATAAAAATATATTAAAATACGGGGTGTGACACAACATCCTCAAATGTTTGTATGATTTTGGAATACTAGTTTCATTTCATAGTTAAACACTTGCATATATCTGTTTTCATAAATGATTGATTTGATAAAATCTTTTATTTCGTAACTATGTTGAGAATCGGTATATATGTCAAACCTAATAATATTTACGTAAAGAATGATATTTATAAACTTGGAAATTTTGGATGTACAACTCTCACTGATAAGGGCTGTGGTTGTTATTTTGAGTTGCTCTGAAACCTGTCCCCATGAAGTTGAAATAAGATAGTAACTCTGATGCTTGAAATGGGAGCAAATGAAGAGTGATTTGCAAATAAGAAGTGAAAACGTTACTAGCCACCAACAAATTAAAGAGAGATATATGAAGAGATGGGCGCACATCCTTTCACTGAAAAATGAAGAAATCGGCTGTGGGGGGAGGAAGCTATCGGAGGAGGGGGAGAGAGAGGGGGCTGGAACTTATCCTTGAGAAAAAATAAACTAAATGATTCCCTGCATGCCAACCTATTGTTTAGTTTGCTACAACTCATATGTGTCAGTTCCTCATTCGCAGGTGTAAAAAAGAATTTCTCACCCGTCCGGCTGGTAGCCCCTCTCTTCTATAAAGGATACTTCATTAAATGGCAGATATCACAGTAACGAGTTTTTGCTTTTTTTTTAAATCACATAGCTCAATAGAATCAGAGAAGTGGTCGGTGACGGATAGAAATTATAGAATAAAGCACGTGAACAACAACACTATAAACTATAGAAAAATTATACTATAATTACCATTCTTCTTTAGTCGGCGATGGGGAAACAGTTCTCCGTTGTGTTGCGAAATATTCCTTTCCTCTTGTTTACTTTTAACATAAACCCAAAAAAAATAAAAAAGACCATATACACTTATGCGATATTTAAGCCCCACAGCCACAATTTTAACTAAGAGATAAAATTAAGAAAGAATTTAGAATCCTAAAAAAAAAAGATTTTATAAGACAAATTAGACTCTATCACTCAAAGAAAATAATCTTTATAAATAGCTTACAGGAGGTAACAAATTCTTAACTTGATTTACTTGCTACTTTATACACTTATTCTCATATTACTATACTAACTTAAATATTGGAGATGGAGACTCCACAGGGTAAGCAGTGTCACCCTTTTATTCGTTGCAAATCATCCGTGTGGTTGGTGGTGTGAAACACATCCTTAAAAGTGGCACCGTCTATGGGATCTATACAAACTTCAACGTGATTTTCACATACTAACCACCACGCAATTACACGCAAATTGCAATTTCTTAATATCATAAAGGAGAGTAGGGGAATTCTGCAGCTCAAGAGAATGTCTTCAAAAAATCAAATAAGATCTCCTAACTTTGTTATTTTTCTTTTTGTTTACAAACTAACGCTGCAAGGAATAAAGTGTATATATATATATATATATATATATATATATATTATACGTGGAGAAAGAACACAAGAAACAAATGCACTACACACGTGCACCATGCACTGCGTACATAGGAAAGGGGTACATGGCATGCACCCACTTCCTCCACCATGTGGAAGCCGCAGCCACCGGTGACCCATCAATGAAACAACAACGGCGGAGGCTTTGGCCTGAAACTCACTGGATCGAAGTGTTGTGCATGCCGTGTACAGTGAGGGCAAAGAGCAACAAGCTGTTGGAGGCCCATACACCGGCGTCTATGAGCTTGCAGAGAGACCACCACCCACCAACCGCACCGCCGGCTGTTTCTGTAGCCAGTCGGGTGGTTCCCCAACACAGGTAGCCAGTTGCGTGTGGCATAGTGTGGACAGAGGATGCATGCCGTTGAAGGACCACCAAACCAAGCAGTCGTGCACCAGCTAGCCCATCACCGACCACGACCTTGCTCGCCTGCATTGTCTATCGTTAGCGCGGTGGTTCCTGACCCTTGGAGCTCTTCGCCATGCACCTCGTCGTTCTCGCCTGTGCGCACCAAAGGAGACCATTGGGCGCCACCTGCTCCTCGCCATGCATCTCACCGTTCTCGCCCGTGGGCACCAAGGGAGAACACTCGGCGCCAACATACCAACCACCATGCAATCGCACGCAAACCGCAATTTCTTAATACCGGAAATGAGAGTAGGGGAATTCCTCGACTCACAAGAATGTCTTCAAAAAATCAAATAAGATCTCCTCAACTTTGTTATTTTTCTTTTTGTTTACAAACTAACGCATTAGCGAATAATATATATATATATATATTAGAAAATTATAATGAAAATAATGGAATCACAAAAACAAAAAATAAAGATCTAGACCACAAGGGTCAATTATAACGACGATTTCTTTAGAACATATTTTGTCCTCTTTCAACGTGCTATAAAGTATTGACCAAATTGTTTCCAAGATGCAATGAAACCCTCTTTTCTCGTTGTTCTACAATAGCATTTTTATAGAACAACTCAAAAACACAATTTTTTTAGAATTACGAGATGGAGAAATATATTTTAGGAGGAAACTCTTGTCTTTTCTTATCTATTATGAAATCTAAATAGGTCAATTATCTTATAATCCACTCATGATGCATTCCAACAACTAAAAGACAGCTAGTTTTCTTGTTAAGACACAAATGTTGTCTAAGATGTAGAAAATGACTAATTTTTTGTAACAAATATTGTTTAACATTTTCTTTTTCATTATTTTAATGAGTTAACATTCTCCATTAATGTACAATATTTTATTTAAACATATAAGGAAAATGATACATTACATTATTATTTAAAATACCCAAAATAATTTTATCATTTTAATAAAATCTAACCTTAATGTGGCATAATGTATATGTTTGTTTTTTTTTTTTTGTTTTTTTTTGTTTTGCTTTTTATTATATACTCAGATTGTAACACCCGGACCCAAAATTTGTATAGTTGGACTTTAGATTTTTACTTATTTATTTTTTTTATAGCTTGATTGTTTTTTTTTAAGTTCTTAATTTACGATTTTGAATAGCGTTTTTTTTTTTCTTTTCTTTTAGAAGTCGTGGCCGTTTATTTTTTTTTATTTCTTTCCGGATGTTTCATTTTTTTAATTCTTTCTCTTTCGGTGTCATCTCTTATTTCCGTAAGTTTATTTTTTTTCTCTTTTCGTTCACGTCGTGCGCACACACACGTCCCTCATGCACGTCTCGCGTCCGTTTGGTTTTCATCTAGGGTTTTCTTTTCATGTTCAATCGTCTATTTTTATTCATATGAAGAAAGCTCGCGCCGCTGCCTTCCCACGCGAAACCTTAGCCCAGTATATATATTTTTTTTTCTTCTTCTTCCTCCTCAGCCTCCACTCCCTCGGTTGCTTGCACTCCCATACCGAGAGTCACCCCACATAAGCCAGCCCTTCGTCGTCCCTTTTACCGTCACAAGTGCACCCCTCGGAAGCCTCAGATCAGCTAACCCATCTTCACCATGCATCGAACAGAATTCACGCTGCCTCCCAAACGAAATCGACGCAACCGTGCAAGCTTTGCATCTCCACGGATCACAACTCCACTTCGCCGTGCATCACCTCCTCTTGGCCATCACTGGAGCCCAGCTTCTCCGCCGTACTCGACCTGCACCACCACCAGAGTGCTGAGAAACAACCATCTACAGAGTGAGTCAAAACTCCTCTGTTTTGAGTCCGAAAAACAGAGCATTGGTTGCTCCCCCAAGCACGGCAGTTTCGGGCGTCTCCTCCGCGGCGCAAAGGGAACCCGTAATCTAGCACCCCAGCCACGCCTCGCCGTGCCACCGACGATAGCCACCCCAGTCGTATCACCCTCACGGTGAGTACCTCCCTCGGTTACTCCCTCCTTTCTCTCCGCCCTCTCTCGCTCACCTCTCCCTCTCTTTGTCTTGTGCCCAGCGCTGCTCGACGGAAGCCTCGCCGCGCTCCTGCTCTTCTGCCGCACCACTACAGTCCCTCCAGCCAGCCCGTCGCGCCTCGGATTCCCTTGGGTAGTTTCCGCCGTGCATGTTTTCAGTTACGTAGGTTTTACTTTGGTTTGTCTTCAAGGAATAAAATGAATTG